>NC_056735.1:836086365-836178865 GCF_019279795.1 Protopterus annectens
TGTGTGTGTGTGTGTGTGTGTGTGTGTGTGTGTGTGTGTGTGTGTGTGTGTGTGTATGTGTATGTGTTCAATACCAAAAACATGACATAGCTGTCCTTCATATTGGTTATAAGCAAGCAATCAGCATATGCACATGTGTATATGAGTGTGTGTGTGTGTGTGTGTGTGTGTGTGTGTGTGTGTGTGCAACTTGTTTAGGAGAAATGCACTGTTTAGTAGCAGCAAGTTGTAAACCATTACTGTTTTATTTCACATTTGAGCATCAGATGTGTGTACAAGTGACTATCTATTTGGGTAAGGGTAAATCGGCATGTGGTTTATCACTGGCAGTAACAATTTTAAATATATCATGTTTTGCTCTTTCTTTCATTTCTCCCCGGTCTGATGTCAAAAGGGTATGAGAAGGCAAATGTCTTTTGAGGGTGTGGGTGAGGAGGCATACTGTGTAGATGTGTGACAGCAGCCACCTGAAATATGTGAGTAGTCTTTTGTTCTTTTACTTCCTCTAAATCTGGCATGATAGGGGTACACAGAAGCTATCTTTTTGTTGGGGTGAGGGCTGTAGAATGGCAGGTACTATTCCCAGATGATATGTATGTTCTCACAGACATTTGATTTCTTAGTTTATTGGTAACTACTATTTCGTTGGTCTTGAAAGTTGAGACTTGGGCACAATGTATCTCTTCCTTGAAAGAAAAAAGTAAGGATGAATTTCTTTTCTTAGACATGATTTTTGTTTAGGTTGCCATTGGATCAAAAAGCTAGGAAAATAAGCACTAAAATGCTCCTCATACCATCTAGAACATTAAGGCTTCTGGGGCCAGGTGGCTGCAGACCCCCAGATTAATTTCTTTCTTTCATCTACCTTTATTACAGTGTAGTCTTAGCCAGTCAGGATATGTTCAAACAATGAAGGAAAAACCTGATGAGTAAGGAAAAAGTGAGTGAAAACAACCAAAAAAATAAAAATAATCTGGGTGACATGGGAAGGCTAGGATGATGGGAAGGGGGGGGGGGCACAGAGAGAACATTGTGTGAATGATGGACAATACAGGAAGAAGGTGCACTCAGTTATTTGCCTACGATTCCATTTCACATGACACTGGGCATGCTTCTAAAGATGTTATAACATAATATACTTCCAAATCTGAAAATATAATAAGTTCATTATTAGTCAATTTCAGCTTTTCTGGCAGTGGTTGAGTGCACATTGTAAGAAACTGCAGCTTTTCAATTCCATTTGGGTGCGTTGGAGATGAAACACATTTCACTGAAAGTTATATATGGCCTTTTCCCCACTCTAGTGTGACCCTGGACTTAGAATATATAGTAAGGGGGGTGTGAATATGACCAGTAAATATTTTGAACTATACACATGGAAACTTGCAATTTCAATACATTACTCTTTTTTTAACCTTAATATATATCCAAACTATGTGAGAGGCTACACCCCCTACACCCTCAATGTGGGGGGCACTTCCCCCCACCCCCCCCTTACTATATATACTAACTCCAGGGTTGCACTACAGTGGGGAAAAGGCCATATATAACTTTCAGTGAAATGTGTTTCAGTGAATTGAGTTTTCAGTGAATTGTGCTTTCAGTGATTTGTGCACAGTCATTTGACTTTCAGTGAAATGTGCTTTCAGTGAATAGTCCTAGACCCATATATATATATATATATATATATATATATATATATATATATATATATATATATATATACTGAAACGAAGAGTTTTTACTGATAAAATTGCGGTCTGTATGTTTTTAATTATTTTTATTTTACACAAAACTGTTATATTTGTTTGCCTTATGCTTTTAAGTTGATGCTTCAGAAAATGCTCCAGAATCTAAGGATGTGTGTGTGTATGTATGTATGTATATATATATATATATATATATATATATATATATATATATATGGGTCTACCTGAAAACACCGAAAGTGCACAACGCCGACAACGAGAACACCGACATCGGAAGATCGGCAACGGAGAAGACCGAAAGTTGAGAACCCCGATGCTGAGAACACTGACATGTTAAGGTAAGTATGCGGTAGGGACGGACTTTAGGGTCAGGGTGTGGGTAAGGTAAGTGTGTGATAGTGATGGATGTTAGGGTAGGGTGCAGGTCAGGTAAGTGTGCAATAGAGATGGACTTTAGGTTTAGGGGCAGGTTAAGTGAGTTAGGGTTAGGGTGCGGGTAAGGTAAGTGGGCGATAGTGATGGACTTGAGGGTTAGGGGCAGATTAAGTGAGTTAGGGTTAGGGTGCAGGTAAGGTAAGTGTGCAATAGTGACAGACTTAAGGGTTAGGGGCAGATTAAGTGAGTTAGGGTTAGGGTACAGGTAAAGCTAGTGTGCGATAGTGACGGACCTTAGCATTAGGGTTTGGATTAAGGTTAGTGCATAGATAGTTGTGTATGTAAGGTTTAGTGTAGGTTTGTAAGGTTTTTCGTGTGCTTGTGTTGTGTGTGTGTTTTCCGGGAAAGGTATTTGTTTTGTTGATTGTCGGGGTTGTGGTTTGTCGGACATGTGAAGTTTCGTGTTTTTGAACTTTCGGTTTTGTCGTATCGGTTATTTTGTTGTCGGTGTTTTGGCGTGTCGGTGTTATCAGGTAGACCCATATATATATATATATATATATATATATATATATATATATATATATATATATATATATATATATATCTACAGTGGACATAAAAAGTGTACACTCCCCTGTTAAAATGCCAGTTTTTGTGATATAAAAAAATGAGACCACAATAAATCATTTCAAAACTTTTCCCACCTTTAATGTGACCTATAACCTGTACAATTCAATTGAAAAACAAACAAATCTGTTAGGGGAAAAAATATAAAAAATGTACAATAAGCTGGTTGCATAAGTGTGCAGACCCTTAAAGTAATACTTTGTTGAAGCACCTTTTGATTTAATTACAGCATTCAGTCTTCTTGGGTAGGAGTCTATCAGCATGGCACATCTTGACTTGGCAATATTTACCCACTCTTCCTTGCAAAAGTGCTCCAAATCTGTCAGATTGCATGGGCATCTCTTGTGCACAGCCCTCTTCAGGTCACCCCATAGATTTTCTATTGGATTTAGGTATGGGGTCTGGCTTGGCCATTTCAAAACTTTAATTTTCTTTTGGTGAAACCATTCTTTTGTTGATCTGGATGTATGGTTGGGGTCATTCTCATGTTGAAAGGTGAAATTCCTCTTCATCTTCAGCTTTCTAGCAGGTGCCTGAAGGTTTTGGCCAGAAGTGACATGTATTTGAAACTGTTCATAATTCCCTCCACCTTGACTAAAGCCCCGGTTCCAGCTGAAGTAAAGCAACCTCAAAGCATGATACTTCCACTACCATGCTTCACCATGGAGATGATGTTCTTTTGGTGATGGAAAGTGTTGTTTTTGCGCCAAACGTACCTTTTGGAATAGTGGCCAAAATGTTCAACCTTGGTCTCATATGACCATAACACATTTTCTCACATGCTTTTGGGAGACATGATGTAATGTTTTGGAAATTTTAGATGGGCCTGGATGTTTATCTGTGTAAGAAAAGGCTTCTGTCTTGCAACCCCACCCCATAGTCCAGACATATGGAGAATATGGGAGGTTGTTGTTACATGTAGTACACAACCAGTACTTGCCAAAAATTCCTGCAACTCCTTCAGTGTTGCTGTAGGTCTCTTGGCAGCCTCCCTGACCAGTTTTCATCTTATCTTTTCATCAATTTTGGAGGGACATCCAGTTCTTTGCAACATCACTGTTGTCCCATATTTTCTCCACTTTTTGCTGACTGTCTTCACTGTGTTCCATGGTATATCCAATGCTGTGGACATTTTTTTGTACCCTTCTACTGACTGATACCTTTCAACAATGAGATCTCTTTGATGCTTTGTAAGCTCTCTGTGAACCATGGCTTTTGCTGTGTATTGTTATACCTTTGGTTATTTTGCTGGAAAGATGCTTTTGAACTTTTTTGTGGGTAACAGCACAACATAAAAGACACTATAGTCATTTTCAACTAAATGTCAATGTAAATTTAGTTTACAAAGCAGCCCTTCTAATTTATATATGTGTGTGTGTGTGTGTGTGTGTGTGTGTGTGTGTGTGTGTGTGTGTGTGTGTGTGTGTGTGTGTGTGTGTGTGTGTGTGTTTATGTGTGTGTTTGTGTGATGTGTGCTGCAGATTGCTGATGTGATTAGTTATGATCTAGTTATCTCAGTAGTAACTGAATATCATTCTAATGTTAAGGTTCTACCAGAGGCTATTTGACCTTCGGACAAAAGACCATGTGAAACTAATGTTAGGGAAATGTATAATAAGTTCTCATTATCTTATAAGTAATACATATTATATTTTTCACAAGAATGATATATGTTTTCACTTGCAACATGTTGTGGCTACAATGCCAGGCTTTGAAGCAGCTAACCCTCTCGAATCATTCAGAAATGTGTTTCTGTGGAAGCTCTGAAGACAGACTAGCAGTCTTAGGTTTGTGTTGTACCCCAAAAAACGTGTTTTTATTTTAATATTTTGTAATGAAATCTTGAAGAAGGATAGCAGTATATCATTTCAAAGACTGGCCTACTATCTTTAGTTCATATGCACTTAGTGCCACTGTCTAACATTGCATTACACTTAGTCTTCATTTTGGGTACTGTGGGGAATTCTGGACAGTATGTCACATGCAATAATCGCATAAATGGAACCTTTATTGAGTTGTAAATGCTTAAGAGACAAAACCCTCCTTATCTCACCAGAAAGTGAGATCTTGGAGTTGATATATTTAGTTAGGGGTGTGGGGGTTGGGGATTCAGCACCCCACCAGAGTGGGTTTTAAATTTGTCTGTTTTTATGCAGTCATTACATTGGTCCGCTGGTTATTTACCGTGGGAAAAATTTTGATGTAACAATCGTTCATGGAGTTTCACTGAAATGGATCAATGAAGAGGTATTCGATGTATTTATTTTTCACTGATATAATATAGACCCCTATTCTTGGTAGCAGTAACAAAAATAAATAAATATATTGCCAATTTGTTATCTTTCAAAACTTCTGGAAACCTGTCAACTCCCACACTCCAGGCTGTATAAATAGAAATACTAATGAAATAACAAGTATGGGACTAACACTTGTGCAGGAAAATGCATAGATTGATACTGATTCAACCGTTAGTAAATAGTAATCATAAGGAGCTGCAAAACTCTGAGTGAGTAATGGATGGAAAATCTAATCCACCATGGAGTGACATTTTTGAGTAAGCACAATTTAATAAAATTAAGTTGGAGGTTACTGTATAAAAAGTAAAGAATCTGCCACTGAAATATAACTAGGTAGAGACTCGGGTAAAAAGAAGACATCAAAAATTGAAACAAGTGACAGAAATATATAATGGCTTTCATATGCATTTAGAAAAGATGCTGGAAATTATAGAAGTGCAGGAAACTCTGACACAGAGTGTGATTAATTCTGATTCAAGGATGAGATGAAAGATGTTTTTTTCAAATTACTAATCAATGAAATTCTTTATAGGAATTAGAAACTACAGTACAATTAATACATCTAAGTTCCTGGATCTATCAGAAAAACAGAACATGCTTTTGGATAGCTATAACAATGTGCCAAAAGAATTCAGCATCAAAACTGGTTATTGCCAAGTTTACCTTTTACAAAGATAAAAAAAAAATGCGATGGCTATGAGAAAAGTAAAGAAAGCAAGGCATCAAATGAATAAATAAATAAATAAACAAATAAATAAATAAACTGTGGATGTGAGAAGAAAAATTACTGCCACAAGGAGAGTTCTGTTCAAAAGAATCATTAAATCATATTTTGCTCTTCACTGAAGAAAGTTCTTAGATGCCTTTTGTCCGCTATGATGCTATACCCCAGTCTATCTGAACTCATCCCTGTTATATGCAGTAATTACAAAATATTTCAAAGAATAATATTGGTTATATGTTATCAATATTTTTCTATTGATTTTGGGCATTTAAAGAAGCATAATATAATGTTACCACATTTTAGTAATTAAAACTAAAGTACAATATATACCAAAAGCAAGTCACCATTTTTGGTCAGCCATATGGCTTTCTGCTTTATTTTTTGCCTCCTTACCCTGTAACTAAAGTAAACTGATTCATACATTTGTCTCTCTGACCCCAACTTTTACAGCTGTACCTTGTACCTTTGTGGCTTTCTAACACTCAGATATAGATTCCTGTTTGAAAGTTTTACTTATTTGACTGACATTTGAACATATACCCCTGACAAAAACCTCAAAATTGTGTACTATTGGTCTGTTTTTCCTGCTAAAAGTAAGTAAAATTAAAGTGTTGAGAGCAGGGTGTAGGCCCTTCCATTCAACTTACTTGTGGTGTGGTTTGGTTTTGGCCATTCTGCTCCCCCTCGCTTTGTTCAGGCCTTCTGCACTCCCCTCCCACCCTAAATTCCACCCACCCAAGTATCCTCAAATTTATACTTTCACCTCATTGTCTGGTCACTCCCACAGCCCCCTCCCACCACCATAACTTGTGCTCTCATACTTTCACTCTTCCCACCTTCTCACCAATCTTCCCCTTTTCCCCGCCCACCTTGGGCTGCCTCATCTGTGGCTTGCCTCTCTCACACCTAACTCTTTCACTCCCTAGCACACCTACTATTTCCTTACATGCTCACTATTTCCACCTCTCGATACTGTTCCTTCCCTCACACTGGTTATTTCTAGCCACCACAATTCCCTAATATATTTCTTTATATATTTTCCTATAACTCTTCTCCTTTTTCCATCACACAATGCTATCCTTACTGCTATTTCTCCCACTTCTAATATCACTAGCCCTAAGCACTTCCTACTGCACTGAGCTCCATATCTTCCCCTCTTCTCCCACTTTTCCCTTTCCCAGACCTCTTCCAACATATAACCAAGCTCCACTGACTATTTCCCCCCCCACACTCTTTTGTGTCTCTCCACCTTTCAGTGTCTTAAATTTAAACTCATGGCCTACCTCGCTCTTACTCCTAAGCCCAAACTCAAGTACCCCATTCCCCTTACTGACCACCCTCACCTTTTCCATCTTGTCTTTCTTCTTCTGGTTTCTGGTGACATCCATCCTAATACTGGTCCCTCCCCTCTCTCTACTCTCCCTCCACCTTCATCTGCTGTCCCCCGAAAAACATCCTCAAATATCTTCAGCCTCAAACATCTCTCTGTCTCTGCAATGAACATCCAAAGCCTAAACAACAAAACGTCTGAACTTCATGCATGGTGGGCCCAACACAAACCTCACGTCCTGGCCCTATCAGAAACCTGGCTAAAACCTCATATCAATTCCTCTGAATTTCTCCCACCTCAATACAATATCTATAGGTCTGATAGGATACCCAAAAAAGGAGGTCAGATGGCTATCTTGTACTCTGTTTCACTGAACCTAATGCCTATGGACATTACCGTGCCTAGTTTCTTCCCTGCTGAACTACTGCTCCTAGACTGCCACATCAATAACGATAGGAAGTTTGTTATTGCCTCTATCTATATCCCCCAGTAAAAATATCTCCATCCTTGAACATATACTCTCCTGGATAAACATCTCCATCCGCTATGAAACCATCATTCTTGGAGATGTTAATATAGATTGGAACTCCCTTATTGGTGACTCACCCCAACATTTCATAAACCAGTATGTGTTCTCACAACTAATCACTACCCCTACCCACTACAGTAAAAATGCTACTTGTTCCCCAATTGACTGGATCTTGACCAACTCTCCAAACAACTATTGTAACCCTTCTACCTTCCCTGACTCTGTTAGTGACCATTCTCCCATCTCTATCTTAAGGCACTCTCCTCATCTCGCTAAGCCCCATCTCTACAGAGATTGTAGGAAACTGACTAACTTTTCCACTGAAACCTTTAACTATAGACTCTCTGCCATTAACTGGTCTTTCCTAAAAACTCTCCCACTCAATGATGCTGTTACTAAATTCATCCACATTTTCCTTGCTGTCCTAAACTCTCTTGCCCCAACTTGCAAAATCAGAATCAAATCTAATTTTGCACCCTGGCTCTCCAAAGCTACTCATGCTTTGATGCATGAAACAGATGCTCTATGGAAAAAATGGCAAACCACCAAAACTCCCACCTTTCTTCAAGGTTATAAGCAACTCAGAAATCATGTAAAAAATATATTATATAGGATTAATGCCAAAATTTCACTAAATGTCAAAGCTCTCACCCAAAAGACCCCCAAAAATTCTGGAGTACTATCAACTCCCTGCTCCACACTAGGTCTCCTACCATCCCTAACCTTTTCCCATATCATTCTTCCTCTGAAACTGCAGACTTATTCAACAAACACTTCATAAACAGTATCTATAAACTCCTACCCTCTGGTAACTCTACTTATCCCAACTCTTCTGTGTCACCCTCATCTCCCCCTAAACCTCTATGCTCCTCTGTCTCTCAGCCTTTTACCTTGCAACCTTTTTCTACTAAATATATCAAATCCCTGATTCTTACACTAAAACCATGCTCTCCCTCCACTGATAACCCCCCCACCCTCAATTTCTGAAAATTGCTGCTGACTCTATTGCATATCCTGTATCTATCTTAATCAACTGCTCCATTCAGGAATCTACTGTACCGGAAATATGGAAATCCTTTTATACCACTCCTATGCACAAAGGTGGCAACTTTGTTGAACCCTCTAACTATAGACCAATCACTATTCTCTCACCGCTCTCTGAGATCCTTGAAAAATGTATACATGCTCAATTACAGTCCTATCTCATTCACGAAAATCTCCTCATCCCCTCGCAACATAGTTTCTGCTCTAAACACAGTACTTCAACTACCTTACTATCCTTTACTCTAAAGGTTGCAGAAGCTAGGGACAACAACTTCCTCATCTCATATTTATTCTTTGATCTCTCTAAAGCCTTTGACACTGTGTGTCATCCCATTCTTCTTAACAAACTCTTGAACCTAAACCTCTCTCCTTCTACTCTTGGCTGGTTCCAATCCTACCTTACTGGCAAAAAACAAGCTGTTAGATGGCAGTAGACTTTCTCACCCTTCCTTGCTGTTCAAACAGGAGTACCCCAAGGCTCCATACCTGAACCGCTCCTTTTCAACATTTTTACCAACAACCTACATTCATCCTGCAGTCTCTCATCTGTAATACAATATGCAGATGACTCTACTCTCTCATCTATCTTCAATACTATCTCTGAACTACACACACTAACATAGAATTCCTTTATCTCTGTTGTAAAAATGGCTCAGAAACAATCATCTAATCGTTAACCCTAAGAAAACTCAGCTTCTTCTCTCACTGCCTCAGACACTCTCTCAACTTAAATCCAACTTTTCTCTTTCCTCCCTAGATGGGACCACTATCTCCCCTGCCTCACACACCAAACTACTTTGGGGTAATAATTGATGACCGACTAAAATTTGACTTACGCATACAACAGGCCATACAAAAAACCCCACCAAAAACTTGGACTACTTTATAGGAACAAAAAATTCCTCACTACTGCCACTAAATGCACTCTTGCTCAGGCATTTCTCTTATCTAGTCTTCTATATGATTCCCCCATCCTTACCAATATGCAAACTACCTCAATACAGAAACTGGAACAAACATACAACAAAATTGTCAGATTTATTCTAAACCAACCACTCTCTTTGCATCACTGCCTCTCACTAAATGAACTTTAGTGGCTGGAATTTCCACACCTTCTCCTACAATTGCAACTCCAAACTACCTTTTCCATACTCAGCAACCCCTCTGCCTGCCCTGCTCTCACCTCTCTTGTTACTCCCTACTTTCCACCCAGCCTCTGCAGAGTGCTGATCAGCATGTTCTCTCAGTTTACAAACCCAAAAGGAATATTGGCAAACTACTTTACAAACACTCTGTCTCACTAAATTGGAACAAGCTCCATCTCCATATTGGAACCAACCTTTCCTTTCCCTGTTTTAAAAAGGAGCTTAAATCCCACCTACTAAACTTGAAATCATGCTGTTGCCTTGATCACATGTAGTCTTAGTCTGTTCTACTGTATAACTTGCTGCGTCTCCTAACTTTCTTTCTCTGTTAATAACTTCTGCTTAAACTAACCTCCTAAACCCTCAGCTCTACTACTATAGCCTGACTATAGCCCCCTGCTTTCTCACCCCCTCCCATTCTCCACACTATTTATCTTTTTTCTCCCACTTCCTATCAATGTTTATACATTATCCTTATTTTGAAAAATAATTATATTTTTTGTTCTTACTCTCATATGTGGTACATTTTAGACCACTGCTATCAATGCAACCCTTAACGTTCATAATTTTTTCTTTTGTTTTTCTCTTTATAATTAATTTTGTATTTACATTGTTATTTTTAATCATTTTTTTGTCCTGTATGTTTATCTTTTCTTATGTTTGCTGGGGCTCTTTCCCCTTGGTCTCCACTGAAAATGGATTGCTTGCTATCAATAAAATGCAAATAGTTAATAACCTTTTCTGTTTTACAATTATTTTGTTTTGTGCTTGTTATTTAATATTTGTATATTGTCACTTTCTCTTTACCTATGTTCGCTGGGGCTTTTCACCTCGGGTCTCCACTGAAAATGGGTTTGTTTGCAAACTCAGTTGGACTAACCCGGCTAACAAATGTAAAATAAATAAAATAAATAAATAAAAATGTCTGCAGAAATTTCATACTAATGAAGGAGATGCAAATGTGATGGAAATGGATTAAAAAGTAAAAATTATGGAAAATGTCATTCTCTGCTGGTGATGATTTTGATTAGGAAGATTAATAATAATACTCCTATATAGTGTCAGTTGTACAACAGGTAGTACAGTCACCTTTAGTGCAGGAGGCTGTGGGTTCTATTTCCAAATCAGGTAGATCATCTGTTGACTCTGCAGTGCATCATAAGAGGGGGTGCTACACTCCTGAGTCTGTCATCTTTCAGATAAGTTATTAAGTCACAGTCCAATCTACTTGAACTGGTGGTAGCTCAGATGAAATTGAAAGCTAAAACAGCATCTATTGAAAAATAGTAGGGAGGATAAATTATTATATACTCCTCCATTTTTCCTCCATTATTTACACATTCATTATATTTACACTTTATATCATATTTTATACATCACAATAAAGCACTTTACTTGTTTATCTTCCTAAATAAATGTAGAACCCATTTCACCCCCCATCCTTTCCATAATAACCATTTTTGTATCCACATTACTTACTCATCATTTTTTCTATTATACAGCAATGCTTCACATCATATTTTCTATGAATAGAATGTTATCCCATTTTTCAATTTTTTTTACCCCCAGTCTCATACTTCCCATACAACACCATGTTAATATTAATGTTTAAATACTTTCCAGTCATAAACATCTTTGAATATTGACCAAAAACCTTAATTTGTCTTACAATCCAAAACACGTTGTGATGTCTGTTCAATATCACAGCTATAACACAGTCTTTGTCTATCATTTTATATTTTATGTTACTTTACACTGGCATTTTTTCCAATAATAAATAACAAAAAAAAAAAATCACTTGCTTCAAAAAAAAAAAAAAAAAACTCAAATCTTTCCTACCTTTTCCTTATTATTTTCTTGTTTACACCCCTATTTTTTTTCACAAGGATCAGTATAATAGTTCACTTTAGTTATTTGTATGACATTCTTTCCTTTCCATCTCCACTCCATTCATGTCAGTTCTCCATGTCTTTATTTTACTTTCATAATCCTTGTGTTCCACTCCTTTTGTTTTTGTTTTCCTTTTCTTACCCACATCCATCCATGTACCTTTATATTTTTCAGATAAAGAATGTCCTAGTATTGTCTTTTTCCAAACACTTTTTTAAAAAACAAAATAAATGTATTGATGGTAAGGAAACAACTGGATTAGTTCAACCGCCTCTTTTCTTTTACATTATAAACTATCCCTCTTTTTACCAGATTCAACCTTAAAAAGCAAAAAATATACCCAAAAAATTAAGTTTCCATACAGCTTGGAAACATAGGTTCATATGTTCATAGGTTGGTACTAGGTTATCGGCTCTAGGGCCTATACAAGCCTAGCCATAACAATTCCCTGGACATTTCTTCCCACAATATTTACTTCCCTGGACCCCTGTCTAGCAGGGTGACTGACATGATCCCCAGGGTGATTTTCCTATCTCCAATCCAATCATCAAGGTTCCTTTTGAAAAGAGCCAAGGTGGTGGTCTATTTGACATGTATGGGCAGTCTATTCTAGAGTATGGGGAGTCTCTGGGTCAGGAACCTATCCCTCCAGCATGTTTTGTTCATTGTCATGACAAGGTGTAGATCTCTGGAGCATGTGGCTCTGAGGGATTGGGATTTCTTTAAGTGGAGCATGTCCAACAGCTCAGGCTTTGACATGGCTTTGTATGTTAAGCAGAGATCGCCTCTGAGTAGACGATATGCCACAGAGTATAGCTGGAGATTTTTAGATGGTCAGCATAGGGCATCTGCTTTAGGCCTGTGATTCTTTTAGTGAGGTATTTCTGCAGCCTTTCCAGCTGTTGCAGATGCCTTGTGAGGTACATACCAAATGGGGTGTTGTACTCTATAATGGGTCTAATGAGGGATGAGTACAGTGGTACAATGACCTCCTTTTTTCTGGATGAAAATCCCATAGTGATGAGATGTGCCACATAGAAGGATTTCCTGACTGTTATGGTGATGTGGTTATTGAAGGTGAGACCATTGTCCACCTGTGTCGCTAAGTCTCTCATCACACTTTCAGTGTTTAGTGTACTGCCACCTATGTGGTAATTCATGGGTACATGTTTTTTCCCAAAGGGGATGACTATACATTTCTTGGCATTAAGCTTGAGCCCATGGCTCTGGCACCAAGCATCTGTTTCTGTAAGGCCCTTTTGTAGAATATCCACATCATTTGGGGATTCAATAATGACTCCCAGTTTGCAGTCATCTGCGAACTTTGTTTGCCAGAGTCCCTTAGTGTTGGCTTGTACTTCAGAGAAGTATATGCCAAACAAGAGCGATCCCAGGACTGAACCCTGAGGTACTCCACTTGTCACTTGTCTGGAGCTGGATTTGGAGTCGGCTACTTTTACAGTCTGGGTGCTGTTAGTAAGCCAGTTGGCAACCCATCAAGTGACGTAGGGATTTATGCCCAGCTTTGTAAGTTTATCTATGATTCCAGAGTGGCGGATGGTATTGAAGGCCTTGGCAAGGTCCAGATAGGCTGTGTGGACTGCCTTACCCTCGTCCACAGCTCTGGAGACTGATTCGAAGAAGTCAATCAGGTTCAGGAGACAAGATCGACCCTTCACAAACCCAAACTTGGTGGGGTCCAGTGTTTGAAGTTTGCCAATGTCTTTGTTTATAAGGTCCATGATAATGTGCTTCATGCCCTTGCAGATCAGACTGATGGGACGGTAGTTCCTGGGATCCAAGGTGGATCCCCCCTTGTGGAGTGGGATAACTGTAGCTGTGCACCACTCAGTGGGCACGAAGCCTGAGGTGAGGCTATGATTAAACATGACACTTAGGTGAGGTGCCAGTTCATTTTGTAGTTCATATAGTACACAGCCCGGGATGTCATCTGGTCCCATGGATGCTGTATTCCTAGCTTTGGAGAGTGCAGTTTCTACCTGTGTGGCCGTGGTTACTGGAATTTGGCAATCTTTTGGTATTGAGATGGGCCCTTTAGGGGGTGAGAGGGGGGGTGAAGTTGGCACTAAACCGATCTGCCAGGATATTGGCAATATCCTTGGGATCAGTATATTTAATACCATTCTGTTGTAGCTCAGAGCATATCTGAGCATTGCCATTTAGATTCTTAACATAACTATAGAATGCCTTGTGGTTGTCTTTGGAATCTTTGGCAATTTTATTTTCGTAACTAGCTTTGGAGGATTTTTATGAGGGATCTCAGCTTCTTACTGAGGCTGGTAAGGGAGTTTTTTGCATCCTGGGATTTTCCTCTTTTCTGCAACAGTTTTTTCCTTCTGTTATATAATTTGTTTATGGCAGGGGACCACCAGATTGACTTCCTTTTTTTGGAGTACATGTACACACCACCCAAATATTTTAGCATTCCTAAAATATATGTGTTTAGCAGATATACCCATTTGTCTTATGGACAACTGAAACACCCTCCACAAATCTGTCAACTTTTGTATTTTTTACAACTTCTCTTCATTGTTCTGTTGCTACTTGCTCTATTCCAAACGTAAGCCCTAGAACATGAATTTTTGGTTCTGGTAAAATAAATTCCTGCCATTCTTATGACACCTCCAATCACCCCCCCCCCTCATATTTTTGACTGATTTAACTTTAATCCTACAGTACCTAAAGTTTGTTCTGTTTTGTAAATTATTTCTTTCATCCAATATTTATTCTTGGCTTCTAAGACCAAATCATCTTCATAAGTTAACATTAATAGTAACCTCGCCCCCTCTTTAACTTCCCATCTACCATCCTCTAACCTTGATTTGCATGTTTACATAACTGCATTCATTGCTATCATAAACAGCTTCATGCTCAGTGGGCAGCCTTGCATTATCCGTCTTCCCTGTCTTATCATTTACCTACCCTTCCCTTCACCATGACAGACATGCAAGAACTTTCATAAATTGTGCTCAATAATCTTCTTATTTTTTCTTCTACCTCATATACTTTTAAAATGTTCAACATTTACCCATGGTCAGTACTATTAAATGCCTTAGCCATAGCACATACTGTTACTTTTCCTTCTCCATTCCCCTTATCTATACACCCAACCACTTTTTCAGTCATCATTTGCATCTAATTTACTCTTTTATCTTTAACACCATACATCCATTCATCCAATTCTTTTCTGAATAATCTTCATTAATATTTTATAGTCAATATTTCTGCGTAATTGGACTCCAGTTTATTTCTCCCTTTTTCTCTTTTTCCACATACATGCTATAACCCACTTAAAAATCCCTTCTTCCTTTACACCTTCCTCCATCCATTCATGCAGTATTTCCAAAAAAACAGGTCTATATTAGTTAATTGAAATTTGTATTCATTGAATACATATTTATCGATGGCTAAATAGTGAAATTCATTACAGCAAAGCATAGAATTTTTCCCAGGGTTAACAACCACTTGACCATCAGCACAACTTTACCCTTTTCCCCACTGTACTGTGATCTCAGAGCTGGTATATATACTTGGGGGGTGCATTGGGGTGTGTGGGGGTGAAGCCCCCCTCATGGGTGGGTTTGATTTAGTGTGGTGTATGCTCCGGAGTGCTAGAAGGCGAGTGATTCCAAACACTCAGAAAAATTCAGTGCTTCTCTGTAATGAATTTCACTGTTCAGCCTTTGTTGAATACTTATTCAATGAATACATATTTTAATTAATTAATATAGACGCCCCCCAAAACACCTTTTTCATCATTTGACATTTCTTTATAAAAAACTATACTCTAATCCATCTGGAAATGGTATGGAGTCTTCTTGCCTTCCTTTATAACATCGTCAAACTCTTTTTTCTTGATTGTTTTTTTCCATTACTTCCACTATCTCTTTTCTTCTTCTTTATGTTCAATATACCCAATGTCAGATTTTTCCCCATACATATTCTGCAGATACCTTTCAACTACATCCATAATTTCCTCTTGTTTATATTTTAACTGCCCTTTTTTATCCATTTATTTTTCTCTCATTACATCTCAATTTCTTATCCAAAAATGGGGAAACTTATTCTTTTCTCACTTTCAAATAATTCTTTTGTATAAATATCATTCCTTCCATTTTTTTCTTTATTATAGTCATATAATTTATATTCTTTTTCTTCTTCAATACTTTTACCTACTTCTTTCTCTACTATTCTTTCACAAAATTATTTTTGCTTATTATATGTCATATTTTAATTCTTCCAATGCTCTCTGTCTAATTTTAAGTGTATTTTTTAAACTTTAGCCAAATTCAATAAACCCTACACAGTCCATCTGTACTGTGTTCGCTTCATGGGTAGCACAGAGTTTTAGTTGCAGTAAGCACTGTGTAGAGGTGCACACCAGTGTGGAAGCAAGTTAAACACTGTGGCATGTGAATTATACCATAAACAACTGAACTGCATGCTAATCAACCAATCCAACACAGTGCAGCTATTCAACAAGCTATAAAACAACCATGTAGACTCCATGCTGGTTGTTCCTGCTAATCCCAAGAGCTATTGGAATACAGCCACAGAAAAGAGAATACGTAGAAAGAATGTTAGGGGCTGCTGCTGCTTTAGTTCATTTATATGTGAAACATGCTGAAGCCTTTGCTGCTGCTGCTAACAGACCTAGGCCAAGAAGCAGAAGAGTTTTCAGGCCCTATTTAAGTTTACACAGCCTACAGGATGTGGAAATTGTAGAGTGCTACAGGGTGGATAGGGACATACTACAGGAACATGCAACCTCTGTCATCCTCAACTCAGAGGCAGGGCCAACCGAGGGAAACCCATCCCAGTGGAGAGAAAGGTATGTCTACCACTTAGAATCTTAGTTAGGGGTACCTTTCAGAGACCAACAGGGAACATGCTAGGGGTGTCACAGGCATCAGCATCCAGAATCCTCCATCAATTCTTGAATGGTATGCTACAACATGCCAGTGACCACATATATTTTCCCTGTGCACCTGACAGGAAGGCCAGAAATATGCAGGAGTTCTACTGTGTAGCACACTACCCTGAAGTACTGGCTGCCATAGTTTGCACACATATAGAAATTAAGGTACCACCTGGGGAACAGGGTAGACTCTACACAAAAAGAAAGGGCTACTACTACTCTATTAACTGAGAAGTCATGTGTAATGCTAAGGGAATCATATTGAACATGTGTGCTGGCAACCTGGCAGTTACCACAACTCACATATCTGGCACACCTCCCAACTGTACCAGATGATTTCTGGGGGGATATCCCACAGAGTCATTTACTGGGGAATGCAGGTTATGCACTGGAACCGTGGTTAATGACACCAATCAGAAATGCACACGCACACACACACACACACACACACACACACACACACACACACACACACACACACACACACACACACACACACACACACAGAAGAATGCCATAATGAGGCATACGCTCAGACCAAAAATATCATAGAGTGTGTGTGTGTGTGTGTTTGGGTTGCTGAAGTCACATTTTCTGTGCCTAGATACATATGGGGGAGTCCTACAGTACAATCCATGGACATGTACTGAAATATTCATGCTACACAACATCATCCTGAGAAAACAGCTTCAGCAGAATCAGCAAGGGGAAGGAGCACACATCCTACCACCAATGCCAAGGTCACCACAGTCACAGGCAGATGAGGAGTCAGAGGGGGAGCCACCAGCTGCTGTGGGTATAGGCATACATAGGTGTGCTCAATATGCCCTCGCACTGCTTAAGAGACAAAGCACAGCACAGTCACTCACCACCTAGGGGCCTAAAACATTCCTGCTATGCATATATATATATATATATATATATATATATATATATATATATATAGTAACATTGATGTCAGGCAATGCTCACATGTATTGGTTTATGTACTGCTTGCATCAGACAGAGTAATCCCTGAATTAAAGCTATGGCATCTGCTGGATGTATAAGGTAAGTGTTGAACCTGGAGCGTATTGTTTAATAATATGAATGAATGGCATATCCTTGCATGTTGTTACTTGGTAATGTAAACAAGTAAAAGGTGGGAGATTTCTACAGAAATGACCTTAACATGTGATAGCAGGGACATGTTAGACTTAGATGAGTAGGTTAGATGTAAAATAATGAGAGTATCAATAGCAACATATCCTTGTTTCTGCCATAACAGAAATGTAGCTTTGCTCCCACACCCCCAAAAGAACAAGCAAATCACACATTTGGCTAACAAAGCATCTTTGAAATGCTAAAAGTGCTATCCAATGGCCTGACCCTGAAACATGTCTACAGATTTAATACAGAATATTCCATGTGAAGGTATTGCCAATCATGTATACCTGTGAAATGCCCTGCCAAACTTGCACATGCCATCAGTATACTTATAATTAATGCATACAGATAAAAGTGTAAAAGCCTGTGATAATCAAAAAATATATAAAACTATTGAACAGATTATTCATAATTACATGTCAGCATATGCAGTATGTAGCTGACAAAATGCAGGCACACCTTAAAATCAGTAATCCGCTGTGCAGATATATCTCAAAATAATAGCCTCTCTTCTGTATTCACCACATAAACAAGCCTGCTCACCTTCTGTTTCCCTAGCTACATGGCTGTCTTCTGGTGTAGATTCAGGGCTGTCAGCAGGGTGAAGATGCATATGAAGTGTGAATTCATTATAATTGCTGGATCCCAAATCCTTGGCTCCATGTAGTTGATGTAAACATAGTGCAGGGACTCCCCCATTGTTTGTTTTTAATGGATTGCAACTGTGAATGATTACTGGTTGGGAAAAGGGAATACAACAGCAATGCAAACTGCCCTACATCCAGTGGGTGTGTCACGTTAGACTTATAAAATGTTAGATGTACTTTTGTCAAGGTTGTAAATATAAGTAAGCAGCACACAATTCATAGGTTCTGTTCATGAACATCCAGCCGCCTTTCATTTGTTGGCAACTGAATGTGATATTATTACCATTTAATATCCTCACACATTTTAAGGCCAATGATATAAAAGGGCTTACAGACTACATGTCTCAGACTACTAGTCAGTTAATAGATTCATAGGTTCATAGGTAGGTACTAGGCTGTCTGCCCGAGGGCATTTTTAAGCCTAGCCAGGGCGTGTCGGCTTTTGCTGCCCCATTGATTAATTAACTGAGCCTCTGTCAAGCAGAGCCAAAGAAGTGATCCCAGGGGTATATTTTCTGTTACCCATCCACTCGTCAAGGCTTCTCTTGAAGAGTGTTAGTGAGGGGCCCTGCCTAATGTAGTTAGGAATTTTGTTCCAAAGCATGGGGAGTCTCTGTGACATGAATCTATCCCTCCAGCATGTTCTATTTATTGTTGTGGCAAGGTTTAGCTCACTAGAGCGCGTGTCTCGCAGTGACTTGAATTTCTTTAGGTGGAACATGTCCATCAATTCTGAGTTGGACATGGCTTTGTATGTCAGGCAGAGATCACCTCTGAGTAAGCAATATGCCACTGAGTACAGCCGGAGTTTTTTCAGTCGGGCTGCATAGGACATATGTTTGAGGCCAGTAATCCTCTTGGTGAGGTCCTTTTGTGGTCTTTCCAGCTGTTGGAAGTGTCTTGTGAGGTACATCCCAAATGGGGCATTGTACTCTATAATGGGTCTGATGAGTGACGAGTAGAGGGGCACTATAACCTCTTTATTTCTAGATGCAAACCCCTGAGTAATTAGATGGACCACATAAAAGGATTTCCTAACTACTTTGGCAATATGATTGTCAAAGGAGAGATTACTATCTACCTGGGTCTCCAGATCTCTTATTACCTCTTCTGTATTAAGGGGGATTCCGCCTATCTGGTAATTCGTGGGTGTTTTGTTTTTCTCAGATGGGATGACTATGCATTTTTTGGCATTTAGCTTGAGGCCATGACTTTGACGCCAGGTGTCTGTCTCAGTAAGGCCTTTTTGAAGGATGTCCATGTCAGTCGGAGAGTCAATTATGGCTCCCAGTTTGCAGTCATCGACGAACTTGGTTAGCCATAGTCCTCCTGTGTTTGCCTGTACTTCTGAGAAATATATCTGAGAAATATATGCTGAATAGTAGGGGTCCCAGAATCGAGCCTTGCAGGACACCACTTGTGACTGGTTTAGAGTCGGACCTGGAGCCCACTATTCTTACCGTGTGAGTTCTGTCTGTAATCCAGTTGGCAACCCATCTTGTGACATAGGAGTTTATGTTCAGGCTGGTGAGTTTTTCTATAATACCCGAGTGAGGAATGGTGTCAAACGCCTTGGTGAGATCAAGGTAGGCTGTGTGAAACACCTTTCCCTCGTCTATGACCCTGGTGACTGTCTCGAAGAAGTCAACCAGGTTTAGTAGGCATGATCTGCCCTTAAAGCCGAACTGGGTTGGGTCAAGTGTTTGGAGGTTCCCAATGTCTTTGTTAATGATTTCCATGATGATGTGCTCCATAGCCTTGCAGATCAGGCTAGTCAGGCTTATGGGATGATAGTTACCAGGGTCAGTTGTGGTCCCTCCTTTGTGGAGCAGAATAACAGTTGCTGTGTGCCATTCTATGTACACGTAGCCTGTGGAGAGGCTGAGGTTGAACAGCGTGTTTAGGTGAGGGGTTAGTTCGTTCTGTAGTTCGTGCAAGAGAAGAATGACCAACAAACACAGAGAGGTAACAGAGCTGTATATTTGCAAGCAGTAATCATAACTGGTTGTGAAATCACATAGTGCACTACATCTAAAATAAATGTACAAATAACAGTTGTGTGGTGTCATATTACTGTAGATGATGTTGCAGTTGGTTGTATGCAGAATCATTTCAGTTTCTTACTGCAGATCTGTTTGTGTGGCAAAGAGGGATACGGCACCCTTACTGCATTCTGAAGGTTCAGTGGAGAGAAAGATCAAATCTAAACCTCTTTAGAAATACCTCATGTGTACTAACATGTTGTAGTGGGTATGTCATACATTGCTTTTCCTCATGTCAGATATTTCCCTTGTTTTTCTTTTCTTTAATTTTTTCATAACTGTTTTATTTTTTGGCTAGTGTTTGCATGATGCAGCACTTAGTGCAATCATGGGAATAGAATAAATGAATGGCAGGTTTGGCAGTGCTTATCTCATTTGCGTGAAGCACAACAGTGTGCAAAATGGACCACTCAGCACCCAGACAGCCAAAAATAGAAAATGGATACATTCAATTTATTCTACTGGGCACTGCGCAAACTCACTAAGCGCCATTGCATGGCGGTTAACAGAGAGACATTAAAATGATTATTAAATTATGGAATATCATGTAACTAGTCCTGTGGCAGCAGGTGTTAACTGTAGATCTTGAGTACAGATGGTCCTGGGTTCTAGTACAGGGTGTGCAACCTTTTTATATTACTGTTGTGACACTGCAATTGATAGCAACAAAGTGAAACATGAACAACTGTTATTTCAACTTTCATGTGGAAACAGGTGTAAGTATAAGACTGCCATACTCATTGTTCTTGGTTCTAATACAGGATATTCCATACACGTTTAATGCTTTTCCACCTCCCATTATATTCACTCTCAGTTATAACACTTTAGATAGTCAAGCTGATATTAATTATATGTATGAGGGATGAGACACTATTATTGTATCAGATTTACCTTCCAATTGCAATTATTTAATTCCTCACTGCTTGGCACTGCTGGTCTCTGCTTATCATCATTCAAATGCATTGCTCGGGTGTGCTTGCTTCAGTAAATGCAATAACTGGATCTGGCAGTAAAGCATCAGTCTCAATTGCTTTAGATCTGCTGGTAGACATGGCTGGCATTAGTGAGGAAGGTGCCATGTTTAGCACAGAAGTGGGGTGTCCAGGAGCTCAAGATATTTATTGGACTCCTAGTAAAACACCACAGTCTGCAAGGGGGACTATTCTGGTTTCTAGTACAAGTCTGAGGCATGGAATAGTTTAGCACAGGCTCTATCCAGTGCCACTGGTATCCTGCACACTAGAGAGCAATTTAGGCATCATTTTATGACCTACAGAGGAGGAGGAGGGATTCTCTTGATCATTGGTTGGAGAAATTTAGGAATGACGACATGCCATACCTGTGTAAGTATCAACTACAGAGAGTACTTGTAAGACTTAGACATCTGCATATAGGCAAGACTGGTATGCATAATAGTCATGTGTTCTGTTCTGTTTTTTCCCGAGCTGTCAGTGATC
The DNA here is from genome assembly GCF_019279795.1 of Protopterus annectens. Taxonomy (NCBI): domain Eukaryota; kingdom Metazoa; phylum Chordata; order Ceratodontiformes; family Protopteridae; genus Protopterus; species Protopterus annectens. The sequence continues at coordinate 836,108,270 of NC_056735.1, forward strand.
AGGAGTTCAATGTCCAGGCCCACAGGACTAGATTGGATTGCCTGAGGGAAGCAAGTGATACGTATGCAGCAGAAGAGAAGTGTTATTATAACATTAAAAGTTAAAGATAGCTGATAGTATGCATGCATTAGTCTGCAGCACAAATCACTTGAAAGAGTTCAATATTAGACTTTAGCCAGAGGTTGTAGATGCAAATACCACAATTCACAACTATACAACAGTTATTTCTTCAATAATATTTGCATTATATTAAACTCTCTATACTAGTGGCACAAATACCCTGCTGTAAACTGAAATCTATATAAATGAAACATGCATAAGTGCAATATATGCACATTTCAAGGATAGTTTTTAGCAATCTGTAGTATAGTGTAAATCTGTTCGGATGTATTCTTAAATGCAAAGCTTAAGATAATAGAGTTGTATAATTGTATTAATGCATTGTATGTCAGATATGTTGGTACTAATCGTATGTATTTTTTCTCTCATTCCAACCCTTATCTCTCTTTCTTCTTTTCTTTTCTTTTTAAAAATATTGTTTTTATTTTATTTTTATTTGATTTTATTTTATTTTTATAAATATTTTATTTTTATTTTATTTTATTTTAAAAATGCTTTTCTAATTTATTTTTATTTTATTTTATGTTATATTTTTCTTTTTTTCTTTTTATTATATGTTGTCAAAATGTGTCCATGTCATCCATACGTACCACATCATTAAATGCTCCACAGCACACAGCAAGGTAGGCCAGACCCACTGGATCAGCATAGGCCAGACCCACTGGATCAGCCTGCCCCAGATTCACTGGCTCCAGCACCAATGCCCAGCATGTTCGGGAACCAACCTGGCAGCACTGCCTCTGCAACCTCTGCACTGCCTGCACTCTCAGGTAGTCCTGTCTCAGAGGTTGGTCCAGTGGTGCCCTCCAGGAGCCATGGCAGAGGTGGTGATTTCATCATCTGCAGTGAGTTGTGAGGGATGATGTGTGGAGTAGCATAGTGCACAATTAGTGCAGGTCTATGCCAGATGGAGAGGTGACAGAACACACACTTTCAAAGTTGGGGACTACAACTCCACCATTAGATGCTTACCAGTGGAATACCGCAGGGATCTGTGCTGGGCCCTCAATTGTTTAGAAACTACTTCCCTGAATTGCAGGCAACAGTAGATGGCCTGTGATTTACCAAGTTAGTAGACTGTTAACTAGACGCACTCATATAAAGTCCCCCAATGATGGGAGCATATTACAAAAGGGGCTGACACAGGCAAATGGCTGGTGCCAAACCCATGGACTGAACCTTAAAGCAGACAATGCCTCATTGTCCCCTTTGGCAATGAAGTATCCATGGTAATTATGATATATATATATATATATATATATATATATATATATATATATATATATATATATATATAAAACACCCTTCTAAGCTCAAACACAGTGCTGTGAGACTTGGGAACACATGTTGATAGCAATCTACACTTTCATCACTATATGCCCATAGTGGTGAGACACATTCTGCAATTGTGCACCTCATACATATGGATATCACATCCAAAACCATGGAGGACATAGCTCTACTGTACTCTAACCTTATCAGACCACTAATTGAGTACAATGCTCCATTCTGTCTGTATCTCACCAAACATCTGCAAGTGGAGAAAACACAGAGGTTTGTGAGTGGAAGAATCCAGGGCCTCCAAGCATGACATACATGGAAATACTGAAAGACCTGTCAATGTACTCAGTATCATGCAGGCTGCTGAGAGGTGACCTATGCTTGACCTACAGAGCAGTATCAGACCCTGCCCTACTGGAAATGCTGGACATCTTCAAATCAAATGGGACAAGTATAACTTGCTCCAAGGTTTTCAACCTAGCCTGTGACATAAACAGAACATACTGGGCAGACAGCTATATCTCTCAGTGATTGACACTCCTTTGTAATAGGCTCCCATTGCTTGTGAAGCAGTGCACCTCAATGACACTGTTCAAACACAACCTTGACAACTAGTTGGGTGACTGTAAAATCACATCTGGAGTGGCACCTATGTCCCTCATGGGCAAGGCCAGTTGGTGCTGCTCACAAAATCACACTGTTAATAACCATCTAACTATGCTCAATAAGGGTACTTGTGTTTTTATAACAGCTGGCTTGTAAACAACCTAGGGCCATTAGGCTAGTAGTCTCCTATGAACCTATGAGACTATGAACCTATGTAGGCCTCCCAACATCTTGTCTCCCATATGGCCTGCTGATGTCCTCTACTAGAAGTTGACCTGCACTCTTGTAAAAGTCAGACTTGTGCTGTGGCTCTTGCATAAAGGACTGAATTCTGTAGTCTGTGTACTCAGACAGGTAGACAGGTAGGGGTTTTGTTTTCACTGCAGGTAACTGTGTGTGTGTGTGTGTGTGTGTGTGTGTGTGTGTGTGTGTGTGTGTGTGTGTGTGTGTGTCTAGACAGAAGAGCAGAAGTGTGTCTACTACAGTTAGTGTTCCAGTGCCATGGATTGACAGTATTTTGATACTTGTATATGTCTACACATACATTTCATACAGGTCTCCCAACATCTTGTCTCCCACATGGCCTGCTGATGTCATCTACTAGAAGTTGACTTGCAATCTTGTAAAGATCAAACTTGTGCCATGGTGCTTGCATAAAGTACTGATTTCTGTAGTCTGTGTACTTAGATAGACAGAGGTTCTGTTCTCACTTGCATTCTTGCAAAAGTCAGACTTGTGCCATGGTGCTTGCATAAAGTACTGTTTTCTGTAATTTGTGTACTTAAATAGAGGTTTTGTTCTCACTGCAGTCAACTGTGTGTGTGTGTGTGTGTGTGTGTGTGTGTGTGTGTGTGTGTGTGTGTGTGTGTGTGTGTGTGTGTGTGTGTGCAGATACTGTCTTGCTTGACATTACAGAGAGCCTTTTACACCAGCATGTGCGATACTTTTATTACCATACTCTCCTCAAAAGATACTACTAATGTAATCAGCTATAAAGTGTTGTCTGGGACACTCCAAGTCAATTTTTGTGCCATGCAGCTTGCGTAAATTACTGTGTTCTGTATTCTGTGTACTTAAGTAGGGGTTCTATCCTCACTCCAGTCAAGTGTGTGTGTGTGTGTGTGTGTGTGTGTGTGTGTGTGTGTGTGTGTGTGTGTGTGTGCATGTGTGTTTATGCACTCCTGCTTGACATTGTAGAGCAATTTACACCAGCATGTGGAACACTATTACCATATTCTCCTCAACATACACTACTGATGTCATCAGCTATAAAGTGTTGTCTGAGACACTGCAAGTCAATTGTGTGCCATGCGGCTTGCGTAAATTACTGTGCTCTGTATTCTGTGTACTTAGGTAGGGGTTCTATCCTCACTCCAGTCAACTGTGTGTGTGTGTGTGTGTGTGTGTGTGTGTGTGTGTGTGTGTGCGTGTGTTTGTGTGTGTTCATGCACTCCTGCTTGACATTACTTGACATTGCAAGTGTTGTCTGAGACACTGCAAGTCAAATGTGTGCCATTGCACTTGTGTAAAGTGCTGAGATCTGTAGTCTGTGTACTTAGATAGGTAAGGGTTCTATTCTCACTGCAGTCAACTGAGTGTGTGTGCATACTCTGTTTTTTGACATTACAGAGAGCATCTTACACTAGCGTGTAGGACACTGTTATTAGCATATTCTCTTCAAAAGACACTGCTGATGTCATCAGCTATATCACATTTGTGGATATGCAATACTCTCACCAGGGCAGGGTCAGAAACTGGCCTGCAGGCCAGCCAGATGTCACCTCATCCTATGCAAGACATATTACAGTGACATGGCTTTTAATCTATCCACATACATCATGGCATGGTTTGTAAGCCCTGTATTTTCTTGATTAGAAAGCCCTGTTGTCTCTCCACCTGCTGCATGCATCTGGTGAGGTACATGCAAAAGAGAGCATTATACTCTATTAGTGTTCTGATGAGGTTTGAGTACAATGCTGTCATACAATCCTAATATCTGAATATGATGGTGTGACTTATGATGTACACAACATAGACTTTCAACACCATTGTGAAAACTTGGTGGTCAAGGTTCAGCTTGCAATCTACATGTGTTTCCAGTGCTTGCATCACTGGCTTTCAGCATAGCAGGAATGTTGTCAATGCTGCAATTAACATGAAATTCCACTTTTCAGACAGCTTTAAAAGATACATTTCAGCATTTATCTGTTGATCGTGTGCATTTGTCACCAATCATTTGTCTGCATTACCTCCTCATGTACTATATTATAATCATTGTTGGAATCAATGATTGCACCTGATATGCAATAATCAACAAACTCGGTAAGCCAAAGACTATATGCTTTAGCCTGTACTGTCAAGAAATAGAGTCCAAACAGTGAAGGGCCAATCACAGATCCCTGGGGGTTGTCAGTGGTGACAGCCCTACTGGTACAGGTTGATTCACCAGCTTTCACAGTATTTGTTCTATCGGTGAGCCAATTGGTTAAGTAAGGATTAATCCCTAGCTGTGAGGGTTTCTCAATAGTAAATGCATGGGGGATTGTGCCAAAACCCTAGACCAGATAATGACAGGCAGTTTGCACTGACTTACCTTCACCCAGGCCTATCACACAGAATAACTGGAGTGTGACAACATCACATATCACCTATGCCATGACTTCCTGATACAGTTGAATATGTACTTCAACACCCACTCCACATGGGCTATGTTCCAGTAGAAGGGTATACATCAACTTTCATCCATCCGAGTTGGTGGGACAGTACCTGATTCATGCATGTATAGAGACATCCTGACTCTCTTCAACTGTGAAGTAGACCAACATTTCCTCATGGACCTCTTCTAAATGGACACTAGTAATAATCCAGCCTTGTGCAACAGACCTGTGTAAGTTGTTAATGCTGCATCATGTCTGTTACATCTGATAGATATCCACAAAGAAGTAATCAAGGGCATGCATAATACCATCATAGTTACCTGCTTTCATCACACCAATAACTGAGTACAATGCACCCTTTTTCATATATCTCCCTACACATATACCAGTGATGTGTAACTGACGTGTACCACCTTTGTCACAGTGAGCTGTCACACAGTTTATTAGCCATACCTAGGTATTCTTTTTGTTGAATACACATGACTGTCTGATGGAGCGGAACACCAATCAAGTTGTTACACCAGATGCATGTGTGCTACCAGTTCTGGTGATGTACACACTACATACATCGGTGTTTGACAACATTAATGGCATATATATCATTTGTGACAGTGTGGATTGTGCCATACACAGACACACATACATACACACACACACACACACACACACACACACACACACACACACACACACACACACACACACACACACACATATATATGCCATGCACACCTCTTCGCTAGCCAGTATTGCTCATAATGTTCCATACAGATATAGAATTGTCCCTCCTAACACCTCCGGAAGATGTTACAATGCCAGGACTGTGTGCATGGTTACCCTCATAGAGTTTGGCTGTATTATAATAGTTGTTCAAGTGTGTTTGTACAGACTCATCTCTTATCAATCTAAATCACATATAGTATGTCACAGGCATGGGATGGTATTATTCTGATATTGTCTATGACTGTTGTTGGCTTCTTTAATGTTTTTCATGAGCCTTTACCTGTGTCCCACTTGCTGGAGACCTGTATTCAGGCATATCAGTTTGCACAGCTTCACAATATGCATCCTACCCCAATTGTATGTCAGATCCATGATAGATGTCCTCTGCATTATTCATGCTTATCTTACACATATATCCTCCCCATTGTTATGGCACCTTGTGTCACAATCACATAAAACACATTTTCACTCTTCAGCCCCTACTGTACATGTAGATATGTGATTGGTTTTGCTGCTACAACCATCTTCCATTGACATGCCCTCATCTGCTCTATATTAGGTTGCTTCACCTGTCCTCTTTCCCTGTGATATTACTACAATTCATCTGTGTGTCCCCATTCAATACATACACTTCCCCTGAGTGTTCATTTAAAATGGCAGTCCATGTACCATTACAAATAATTTACACAGCTTCAGTACAGAATGCCAGGAATGAGATATCACAATACTCTACACTGTAGATACACTGTCCTGTACTGTGTTTGGACCATATACTTCGCATTCATACCACTCAACTGTCCCGATATTGCCAGGAAGTCCAGATGTGTTTCTTATCAAATTTGTGGCTTTCTACCATATGATTGTTATGACCTTAGGACTGATGCGACTCAATATTGCATACATTTCAGTTCATACCTCTCAACTGTCCTGAATTTTGCAGAATGTCCAGTTTTTGTCTCATATTTTTGATCTTTTCCTCATAAAATTTTGGTTTTCTGGCAAATCATTGGCAAGTCATTGTGGATTGAAGTCAGAAAATAATGACAGACATTTGAGTTTCAAACTTCAATCTCTTCAGTAAATCCATGCTACTGTAAACCCTATTATTCTATCAACTTTCTAATTTTGTAGGAACAATATTAAAATTTTTCCTTGTTTTTGGGTATTTGTCTCCCGTTTATTTATCTTTGTCCAGATTTCTTGCTCTAAGTAGTTGAGAGGTATATTTGAGTTTCATTCTACCACATTTCTATGAGACATCTTTGTCAAATATGTCTCTATTTCTGATTAATTGTGCCTGCATTATGTTGACCTTTGTGCAGATGTGTTGAACTAATAGATTGAGAGCTATCTGTGAAGCTCTCGTAATCACTGTGGCATTAAAAGCAAAACTGTAGACTGCACATGCTCTGCCTTAAACAATACTTGTATCCACATTTATTTACGTGATTTCCTTGCCAGCAACACTGTTGCCAGCCACAAAACCTAGCTTAGATGCTTCCCGCAACATGAATATGCATTGCATGGTAGCGAACGCTGCTGCTTGCTCCACACCACCTCACAAACATAGTTCATGTAGGCTTCACGCAGAGCTTACATGGAGTTTATTGAATCCCAGGGCTTACCTTTATACACAGTCTACCACTTTGTCAGACTGCTATGAAATGGTTTCATTGTCATATGATCTTCTCACAGTTGCCCAATTTCTTTTTTAAGACATACCATTCATGGAATTTTTTTCCTGTCAGGCTTTGTAACCCTTTTTATTCTTTTATTGTATCATTTACTCTTATCGTTGCCCATACAACCCTCCAGGCTGAAAACTTTACTTTTCTCATTCCATCTTTTGCTTCTTTTATGTCATTTGTAAACACAGTATAATCGATATCTGTTTTAAATAACCCCTTCTTATAAGTATATGCTCTCCCTTTCCATATTCTTAACATACTATTATTTACATCCTCTCTCGACATTTTTACATGTTGCAACATTTTCCCTTTCATCTTTCTTAAATTGCAGTTAAAGTCTCGCACCACAATAGACATATATACTGCCACATAGTTTTGAATTTCCTCAGACACTTTTTCTTTGAGTTGCATTTGTATATGCATACACTACTACTATTCTGAACACCTTGTGCCCCTTTCTAACATCACACTAAAACTGTCATTGCTACCACCATCATTATATCTAATGTTTTCATATCTTCATTTTAGTAATATTGTAGTACCTGAAGAACTCCCTATAGTGCACACCACTTTTCTTTTCTACATCATGTCAAATTCCACCCTTTTCCTTTCATCTGTAAATTTTATGCCAAGTAAACAAATTACCTCTGCATCTATCTTTTCACACCATTCAAACACCAGCATTCTTCTAATATACAGTGATGCTATACCTATATTAACCATTTTCCCCTTGTGTGTTTTTTTATCAGTTCATCTTTTGGCCTCCCTTTTCTCTTACTCACCCTTCCCTTAATAGAACCTTCTGCTTTTTCTTTCTAAGAACTCATATCTCCCTCTTTTTCTTCCTCTGTTTCTAATACACCAAACCTGTTTTCCATATCTGTATGTGTTTCTTTTTCATGTATTAGTTTGTGGACTTTATCTAGTGCATATTTTTCTATATTTGATCTTGAACTTCCTGGCCATCACCCCCAACTCAGCCCCACCCCATCCTTTCATCATTCACTTCCACCCTTCCTTGTTTAAAAAAATTGTTCTTTTCCAAGTCATTTTCCTCACTTTGTTTGTCTTCATTAATTTGTGCACCATCAAGCCAAAACTGCTCCTCTCGTCCACATTTCCTACAATATGGATTACAGTTTTTTTTTCTAGAATGTCCAAAATCCCCATACTGCCCACACCTTCTTTTTGTACAATCCTGGATTAAATGTGGTTCATCCCCAGAGTAAAAACCACATGCTTTTGTGTACCCCTATTCTTTAACACCCCCTTTTCCCAGTTATTACTAGCACTTGCATTAACCTGTTATTTTCTGTTTTTACAGTTACATAAACTTCACATACCCCAGTCCATACTTTTCTGTCATCCACAACTTTTTTAATATCATGTACACGTTGACATAAACTTAGAGTTTTTTTTTTATTTAATCTCTTCTATCTTAGTTGTTCTCAATTGCAACAACAGATGTCTTTTTAACCGTACATTTACATTTTAGAAAATATAGTCTTTCCAAGGAGATATGATACTTCTCCTTTCACATTTAATGGCAATTTTTTTCTTCTAATGCAAATGTATCAACAATTATTTCACAGAGAGGTTCAGTCCTTATATGTATTAATGCCCTAATATAAGACAAACTGAATCATAAGGGCATAACAACACAGGACCTGTTTATTTGTTGTTCACACTTTGTTTTTACATACAAAACAAGCCTTTTCCTCCAGCTTTCAACAGCTCCAGTATGTCTCCTCTACACATCCTTTTCTTTCTGCAGTCTTTCACCGGACACTACTACTGCTGCTACATAAGCCTTTACTCTAGAAACACTGCTGTCCATTTCTCTGTTTACTGCTCTCTGTTTCATCTTCCTGAAGCTCAACACACAACATGTCCTTAAATTCAGTTACTGCACCTGTCAGACATGCCCTCTCTATATGCATACCATCATTTACAGAACCTTTCAGACTTTCTGTCATCTTTTCTTTACCAAATACTTTGTTCATTACCACACTCCATGGCATGGCCTCCGGTTCTTCTTGTTCTACTTATTCTATAACTTTTGTTTGTGAAACAGAGTCATCTGGACTCCCTGTTCTTATGATATTCCCCTCAAAACATTTATTTCCTTCTGAGTTACATTTTTTTCTTCATCTCCATCTCATCTCCACTCATAGCTTCCATCTTAGATTCAGAGATCACCAGTAACAGCCCTCTGGTGCTACTTAGTGATCACCTCACAAACAGTACAGGAATTTCCCTGATGCCCTGGCCAGATTTCGCCTATAAATGCCACCTTGGGTCTCCCCTGAAAACAGGCTACTAACCTAATGGAACTAGCCTGGTCAACAAAAACAAACAAACAAATAAACAAACACATAGATAAATAAATAATATTTTGGCAGGAAAAGCCTTTATTTGATTTACTTTATGTTTTTGCCACTGTTTTAACTGCTTATAGAAGAAATGGATACATTTTAGGAGGAAAACACTAGTCCTTCCAAGGCACCTAGCTAGTTATAAGTTTGTACAAAATGTAGGCAGGATAGTCCTTACCTTGTCTCAAATCATCCTGAGTTGAGTTTGTTCATTGGTTCATAAGTGTTTACTAGGCTAACGTCCACAAGGGCCTTTTTAAGCCTATACATGCATCCCAAATCTCTGACGAGTTTTGATACCCCTGATAAGTGTAAGCATGGGCCTAGGAGATTAACCATTTGCAGGTTACCTGTCTGCATCAGAGACATAGGTGCCAAACCAGGGATGAATTTCTGGTTCATTTATTATTTTATTTATTGTGTATAACTGTTTGGCAAGAATAGCTTTATTTGATTTATTGTTTACCTCTTATTTTCACTGTTTATTTGGAGGAAAGAGATAGACTCTAGGCAGACACATTCTGGCCCTCCCAGGGGGCCTAACTAGTTATAGCTTGAGCTGTAAGTGTGATCAATCATGAGCACATGCATTGATGCTCATTTGTGCACAATTCAAAGAGACATCTAACTACATAGTGTGAAATGCATAACTGGCATGATTGGCAAAAATAACTTTAAGAAGTACATCCCCATGTAAAAGGTTATCTCAGTGTACATCTTTTAATATTGGTTAGTATATTGTTTGTGTGACTTCTTCATATAATCTGACTTAATTTACTAGTTGCTCCAATTTCTGTGATTTCTGTGACTATTAATTTAGATATTTCTATTTATTTTAATGACCTTGCTTGAGAATGGACTCATTAAATAAATATGCCATTGATGATTTGCTGATGCATATGCATAATTTTTTTATTTTGTCCAAAGTAATAAATGCTGAATATGTATAAAGGTAACACATGATCACATTGCAGACCTGTGTTCTTCGTGTCAAAGCTGGATGACTTGGTTTCTATTTTTGATAGCAAATCTGGAATTGGTAAGAATGATCGTATTTGAGCAATTGCCATAGCCTGGAAAACTGTTACATATATTAATGACTGGGCTGATGAAATAAATAATCTTAAGCAAAGTACAAATAGAAGATATATAGGCAAGGAAGTGCTCTTTCCTAGTAAAGATCATGTAGTCTCTATTAAACATGTTGCTACAGATATCACTGATGCAATACATGATAGAAGGATAAACAGTCTGAAGCTTCTGAGCAGGAAACATTCAAACATCCAAGAAGGAAGAAAGAAAGAAGGCCACAGCAAATAACTAAGAAGAAAAAGAGACTGAGGAATGTATATAAAGCTTATCAAAAATACAGTAAACCAAAGGACACTACTTTGACATGTAATGCTCAGATTATAGGGAATGACAACATTGTTCAATCAGAAAAATCAGTCTACAATAAATGACATCTTTGTTCCAACAGTGAAGGCAGAAAAAATGAAAGAGATAGACTAAAAGGACAAAATCTGCATTGGACTTGAATTGATTAAAGGACATTACTTCAAGGGGAAAGACTGAGGTGAGCAACATGGTTCCGGTTGTGTAAATACAAAGACAGTTAGATGCGAATTGTACGCATTCAAATAATGTAGGTGATGAAATCCAAGAGATTAGTAAGACTAATGGTAATGAAGTTTAGTCTTTTCTACCAAATTCCAGAGAGGATAATGAACATCAGATGGTGTTATGCCTGCCAAGAGCAAATATAATAACATCAGTATAACTTTAGCATGCAAGGAAGCATGGAGCTGTTTTTTTATTGTTATTAGATCAAATGATCTCATCTTTAAGGGTTCATTGACTGCTACTAGGGAATTTACAGCCATCTTAGAAACATAACTTGCACAGGTGTTAGGACTTATTTTTCAAAAATTGCATATGGAAATGAGAGTCAAATAAATGTAAATTGAAAATATATTTTGGGTAAATATCTATATAAAAAGGCCAATTTTAATATGTGGGAATGCATAGAATATCCAAGCCTAATTTTTGGTACACGTGTTTAGATAGGATAAAATGTCTACTTCTCAAGACAAGGGAAGATAATTTTTTCAGAAGATATATTGCAATGTTTGATTAACAAAGAGTATTTTTTTGCTAGGTTAAACATTTTACAGTTCATAAATAGTAAAACTTGATTTATCTGCATTGGTTTTTGATATAAGAAGCATAAGTAATAAAGTTTTTTATTGAAAAATTTGCTGCATTCACGTAATATTGATGTTATTATTTGTGAAATTTGGTTAAAGAAAAATGGAAACCAGTTTCATCAGGGTATACATGTTTTACTACAATGTTTTTGATCAGTCAGTGTTTTTGATTTATTTTTTTAATCACTAATCATCTATCCAGGGTTGTATTTTTTAGAAACTATGTTATTCAACTGGGTGAAGCTGCTGTTAAAAAGGAATAAATAGAAGAGCATATAAAAAAAAATTGCATGATAACTATAAGAATCAATCAGAGGAGGCTAGAAAGGATTGGGAAGAGAGATTGGATAAGCAATTTACAAAGAAACAATGGGAGATATATGTATGTCTCCCAAATATGTACAAATCCAGAAGATTTAGGACGTTTGCTTGGAAATGTTTAGATAGATATTTTTATACCTCAAGTAGACTCCAGAGAATTTTTCCTTAGATAGATATCAAATGTTGGAGGTGTGATGGGGAAGAAAGAGGTAATCGGGAACATATTTTCTCAGTGTGTAATGAGTTGGAAGACTTTAAAGATTCCCTGCAGACTACTCTATCAGAGATACTAGGTGAGCAAATTGGTGTATCTAGAGAAATTATTTTTTGAGCTATGGCCTAGCTGAGTCTAATTATGTGGATGCCAAAAAAGATATTACTAGAAAATAGAAGATAAACCCCAGGATTTCAGAAAATCTGTGTAGGCACTGTGTAGAGCCTACAAGGAATGTATCTGTGTTTGTGACCACGCTTCCCCCTCGGCAGCTCACCATTCATAGTAATGATGGCACATTGCCGAGGGACAGCCAAGGAACATGGTTATTGAATCAGTGTAGGGAGAGGTGTAGTGCTAACTGTGGCTGCAAATGAGTATAAAACTCCCTGCAATGTCATTTTGTTTTATTTTTATTTATTTATTTATTTATTAATTTAAAAAAGCATGTTTGAGCAGAGAGGCAGGAAATGCAGCAATACCAAGCTGTGCTCACATATAAGAAAGTAGACACGTGCCAGGCATCTAAAAATAGAAACCGGATGTAATTAATTATTTATTTAAAGGTGTGTTTGAGCGTGTTTGCATGGCGTGGTGCTCAAGACTGCTTATAGGTAGCTCAGTGGTATATGTGAAGGTATACAGACTTTTTAATATCCATGTAGCTAAGTGGGTAGAGTTATGGCTTCATGTCCAGTAGGTCCAGGGTTTGAATACATGGAAGGGAAAATATGTATTTAATTTTGATATATATATATTATGCAGACATTTTGAAAATATGGGCCCTCTGTGCTCTGCTAAGCTGTGCTCAACTGTGCTTAGACCTAATAAGCACCGCATAAACATGGTAACAGCTGCCAATGTTTGTGTGCTGCTTGGCTGTGCTTGGCTGGTTTGCTAGCTGCTAAACTCTGCTAAGACTACAGTTCTGTCACTTTTCACACTTCTCAGCTCAGGTGTGCTGGTTTGCATGTTGCTAAGCAATGCAGCACTTTTTTTGAATGTTGCTCAATGACATTTGAAGGTGGGAAAACAGGCTTTATTAAGCCCAATAGGCAGGAATACAGCAGAATCCATTGAAGTTCTGTCAACTGTAGGTATAATATGGCTGGTGGTGTTGATGAAGGTACACAATTTTGGTCTCAGTGTTGGGGAATTCTGAAGTCTAGGGATATGGTTAGGTTCCTCATGAAAATCCATGATGACAGGCTGTTGCAGGGTGGTTTCCAGGGCTCGTAGTGTAAGGTGGAGGCCTGAGACTGGCTGGACAGAGAACTCACCAGTGTTAGTGGTATCCCCTTCAGAGGTGAGCAGTGTCATCACCACCATGACAACATGAAAAGGTGAAAGAGGGGACTCTTGGACACCTGGGTCCTAGAAGTGAGGGCAGGAATGCCCCACAAGTATGTAAGTACTTTTTCCTCTGTTTTACCAGTATGTAATCTGAATGTCAGCAAAATTGGTTTGCGTAATGGTGTGCTTCTCTCCCAACAGCTGCAGCTGAGAGGGCTCAAAATGTCGAGTCGCATGCCAGGTGCTTGGCCAGGTTGCTCTGTGAGCATACATCTCAACCTCTTAAAGCAAGAAATCTGGACAAAGACATAAATAAAAGTGGGACAAAGGTACAAAAATAGGAAAAACGTTTCAAATATTGTTTTTACAATCTTAGAAAGTTGATAGATTAACAGGTTTTGCATTAGCATGAATTTTCTAAGGGTATGAAGCCTGAAAATCAAATGTCTGTCATTATTTTCTAACTTCAATCTTAAATGATTTGCCACTAATTTGCTAGAAAACCAAAATTTTATGGATAATGGACGAAAAATTTGAGGCAAAAATCTGGACATTCTGTGAAAATCTGCACAGTTGAAAGGTATATCCGTGAGTGTGGTGAGTATGGATGTATTATGCTAACTGTAGTGAAATAAGCAAGAAAGAGTAAGGCATTAACTGCAATAAAGTGCATACAGTAAAGTTTGTAGTGCAATAAATGTGGACAGAGCTGTATTGCAATAAATGAATAATGCCAATTGCAGTGCAATAAAAACATGAAACAATACCAATAACTGCATTAAAGTATATACAATAAAGTCTGTAGTGCAATAAATGTGGCATTATAGCTGTACTGCAATAAATGAATAATACCAGCTATAGTTCAATAAAAACATAAAACAATACCAATAACACCAAGTAAAAAATGGTGTGCATAAGGATTGTGTTGTTGTAACCATTGCAGTAGAGCTGTATGCATTGAGGCTGTAAGGTAATTGTATTGGTTAACTCATATAGTACTGTTCAAAGTTATCTCTAGGCCAGTATTGGTCACATAATGCTCTGTCCTTCACAGACATCAGGTAATAAAGGTATATAGGTGAGGTAGCCCACTCCATGAGCTGATATTGTTTGTTGACTTAATACAAAAGGCTGATGTAGTGATAAACCAGAAGTTAGAAATTAAAAGCTGAAGCCTTCTTCAGTGCAATATACAATCTGTAACATTCTTTCCTTAAAAAGTACTCAGACATACTTTCAACTCAATTTATAAATACAAACTATGTCTGAATACTTTTTAAGGAAACTTTTTAAGGAACTGCTATATCTCTAAGCTAAAATGTTAATTGAATTATTGTAGAAATTATGTGATTAGCTGTCTGTGCGCACATGATTTTACTCTTGTTTTACAAAAACTGAAAGAATGTTACAGATTGTGTATTGCACTGAAGAAGGATTTATATCCGAAAGCTTTGCTGTAATAAAGTATTGAAATTCTTGGAGTTGAAATGTTTCTGTTATTGTTTGTTGACTTCACAGATATGATACTGATATATAGCTTACCTGCTATCTGCATTATGCTTGTATTTTATTCATGTGCATTCTACTGTCACTGCAGTCTAATATAACACTATAGTAGTACTACCAGGTCATATTTTGGTTCCAGGTGAGTTCTAGGCAAATATCAGTCAGTCAGTAATCAGCAGTGACTCAGTAGCTCAGTTTGTAAAATTCTCTGTATATAGTACATTTTGCCACACACAGTGCAGGGTTCAAATCCGGTGGTATGTAGCAGTAAATAGTACAGTAGCAGTCATGTAATGCTCACAATTTCTCTCTCCACAGAAACTATAGGTAAATGGGTGAGGTAGCTCATATTATGAGTAGATAAGTATGTGTTTAGATGTCGCAGACTGTTAAAATTGTTAGCAAGAATGTGTTCATCAGCAATGTTCAAAATAACTTTTGCTCTGTCAGAATCAATAAGAGGGGTAGAGGTGTTGCCATCTTCTACTCTAATCAACTTAATCTCTCCCCACTCTCCATTTCTATACCTAGCTTTGAGCCTGGTGAAATCCTTATTGCAAACTATCACCTTAATCCACACAAAAAATGTGCCATAGCCTCTATCTATATACCACCTGGGAATAACATTCCTATTCTTGAGAATATCCTCTCATGGTTCACTCATTATATACCCTATGAAACCATTACCCTTAGTGATGTAAATATAGACTGGACTAAACTTTCAACCACAGCTCCTAACCTCAGCCTAAGTCGCCACAGCTTCTATCAACTTATATCCTCCTCTACTGAACTAACAAAAACTCTATTTCTGGACCAACACTCAACTGGATCCTCATTTCAGACCCTAAACTTTACCATAGACCTGGGACACTCCCCAGCTCTTTATGTGACCATTCTGCTACTTTCATCCACAGATTCTCCCAACAACCACCTAAAGACAACCTCTAAACAGAATGCTGCAACCTCACCCATTTCAATCCAGAATAGTTTTAACTCTAAACTGTCTTGAATAAACTGGTTCTTCCTTCCTATGTCACCTTCCACTAAATGAGGCTGTAGTATCTTTCAATACGTTATTCCTAGATATACTTAATTCTCTGGCACCTATCAGAAAGATTAGAATAAAATCTAACTGTGCTCCTTGGATCACTAAACATACCCACTCCGTTATGCATAAAAGAGCTAGTTCCTGGAAAGTCTGGGTCAAAAACAAATTCCCTTCCCTATTTCAAAATACAAAGAGCTGAGAAACCTGTCTAAAACACTAGTCAACAATGATAAAAAATGTTTTTCTGCCTATCCCAATTCTGTCCACAAAGAAATCCAAAAAAATTCTGGACAGCCAATACTAATCTTCTATATCCATGCAACCCCTCCACTCCTAACCCCTTCCCAAATAGTACTGCTACTGAAACAGCCACTCTCCTAAACAACAATTTCATAGAAAGAATACAAAAGCTTACTCAAAACAGCAATGTTTCCTCTGCCTCTCCCTCACCTCCCAAAAAAACACCTTCTATTACCTTCTCATTCAAACCAGTCCCCACCTCCTTCATCAAATTTGTCCTAACCAAACTCAAATTCTGCTCACCCTCTGCTGATAAATTACCTTTCTACTTTCTTAAAATTGCTGCAGAATCCATTGCCTACCCTGTCTCTATACTCATAAACTGATCCATTACTGAATCCTGTGTCCCTGATATATGGAAATCTTTCTTCACAATCCCTCTTCATAAGGGCAGAAAATCTACAGAGCCTTCAAACTATAGGCCCATAGCCATTCTGTCCCCATCTCCAAAATTCTTGAAAAGTGCATTCACACCCAGTTGCTCAAGCACCTCATTAAAAATAACCTCCTAACTGCCACACAGCATGGCTTCAGGCCATGCCACAGCACTTTCACTCCACTACTTTCCTTCACTCAAACAATAACTGAGGTCCATGATAATAACATACGGGTCTCCTGTCTATTGCTCTATCTCTGTAAGGCCTTTGATACTGTCTCCCACTCTAAACTTCTAACTAAAATCTCTGACCTCTACCTCTCTACCATGTCTATAAATTCTCCGGTTACCTGTCTAATAGGCAACAATCTATTTGCTGGCAAACTGTCTTCTCCCCCTTCCTTCCAGTCAACACTGAGGTTCTGCAAGGCTCTATCTTTGGTCTTCTTCTGTTTAATATTTTCACTAACAACCTACATTATGCTTCTAATGTCTCAACCCTACTACAATATGCTGATGACACCACACTTTTCACCACAGACAACAGCATTTCTGATCTTTTAGCACTCATCCAGGGCAACTTCTCCTGGGTTGAAACTTGGCTCTCTGACAATCAACTTGTATTAAATCCTAAAAAAACAAAAATACTTCTCTTCCTTCCTAGAACACTGGCTCAACACAAATCCTCCTCCACCATTTCCTCCCTTAACAATACCATTATAAAACCCGAACATCATACCAAACTATTTGGCACCATTATCGATGATGAACTAAAGTTTGACATGCGCATTCAACATTGTATAAAAAAACACCAGAAACTTGGTCTTCTTTACCAAAATCAGAAGTTCCTTACACCATCCTCCACACTCTCTCTGGCTCAGTCACTCCTCTTACCTTGCCTTCTATATGCAGCCCCTATCCTCAAAAATATTCAATCGACACTGCTGTCCAAACTTGAACAGACATACAATAAAATTGCTAGATTTGCCACAAATCTCCCTTACAATTTCCGTCACTGTGTTGCACTTAAGACACTTCCGTGGCCTGAATTGTCCAATCAACTACTTCTTCTTCAATTATACACTCAATACTGAACAATCCCTCTTCTTGCCCTGCTATCGCTAACCTTGTATCTTATTACTCCCCTGTCTGATACCTTCGCACAACCTACAAGTACCTCCTCAATATTTACAAACCAAAAAAGAATATTGGAAAGACACTTTATAAGTACTCTGTAGCTCATACCTGGAACACAGTCCCCTCAATGTAAGAAACATTTCCCATAAGTACCTGTTTAAATGAGAACTAAAACACTTTCTACTAAAGACTCGGTCCTGCCCTTGCCAAGCCTCACATGACAACTATCTTCTTACACTTTCTCTATTTCTTTTTTAGATATACTACCTCTCTTTGTCTTTATCCCTTTATCAAGTAATCTCATATTACTCACTCTTGCATTATTAGCACAAAAGTCTTTCTAATGCTATTGTTTCCTACAAGTTAATACTGTTGAGTACCCCTCATACAAAGCATACCTTTGCCATTGTAATTGTATTGTATTACAAATTACTGCACTGAAATTTGCAATTAATATATATGTGGTATGTACATTTAAACATTATGTATTTGCTTTTATCCTCGGAATGATTGTAAACTGTCCGAAGCTTTTCTCCTCAGGTCTCCACTGAAAATGGGCCCTTGGGTCAGTTGGACTAACCTGGTTAACAAATGTCAAATAAATAAATAAATAATAAAGGTTCAGTCAGAAATAAAATTTGTAATCCCTGTATGTCTACATGCCTAGAGTGTCCGTTAAAAGTTGCATCAGTCAATTAATACATTGTCTGCAAATGTCCCCTGTAGTCACTGCTATTGGGCTCTATACCCATGCCTGCCAACCAAGGCATAACAGCTATTTAGTGTCTGTACTGTACACATACATGTCTCTCAAGTGTCACGATTTCATGTTATATAATTAATAGTGTGTAATCCATCTGTCACAGGATTACCATGGAAATGATTACCTAGATTGCGAAGTATCACCAAATCATCCCACAGAACACCTTGGTAGTTATATACTGTAGGTCCACCTGATGTGCAAGTGACTGTGTAGTTGTGTACCCACAGCTGTTACTGCTTGGCCCCTAGTGTCCCATGTGAATAAATTTTATAGGTATGTATGTGCTACATCAGCTGTAGGAAACTTGTAGTCACTGTACACATAAAGAAAACACAGACCCGTAGAGTACATAGTAGTACTGTTGTCAAGGAAATAACTTGCAATGCTACTAATGGACTGTTTTTCTCTCTCTCCCCAACCCTTACCTTCATTTATTTCCTGTTGTTGTTCATTGGTTATGGTTTTCTATTAAGATATCTTGTTACATTAACTGTATTTTCAGACATATGTTTTATTATTGCTTTGTATTATAATGGTTGCATATTATTTTTTATTTATTTTATTTAACATTTGTTGACCGGGAAAGTCCGACTAGGTTCCACAGATCCTGTTTTCAGCAGAGGCCCAGGGAGAAATGCTCCAGAAGCATGTCTTTAGAATGTGGGAGGAAACCCACCCGTACACAGGGAGAACATGCAAACTCCACACAGAAGGCACCCCAGCCAAGAATCGAACCAGAGAACCTCTTGCTGTGAGGCGGCAGCATTAACCGTTGCACCACTGCACCGCCCAATATTAACATATCTTGTTACATTACCTATTTTGTTTGCCTTATGCTTTAACTGTTACTGGCATGCTGTTAACATACTGACTGTTCTGTTATTTATTGTTCTGTTTCACATAGTATGAACTGATATATAATTGGGTTATTTCCAATGTTCTGCCTTGCTGTTATTACTAACAATGATTTGCTCACAACTAACCTATACTTATTGCTATACCTCCATTACCACAGCATGTCACAGTTGATCTGCCTACCTTGTCTCAACTGGTAGTGGCACCGGGTTCTGGCACATCTGGGACCCAGACCGGCGGCGCCCCCTCCACTGCCCCTGCACGACCTGTGACATTGGGTGGGACCGCCTCAGGGGAATCAACTGCCGGTCATGGTGTGCAGGATTGTTCATCACAGCTATGAATGCCATCTGTGCCATATTGAGAGCATATGTCACCCCCCCCATCTGCTGTCTTGTCTTTTTTTGTCTGCAAATGCATCCTCTCCTACCCAACTTACCTCCCTACACATACTTATGTCCCTTCCCCAACATTCCACTCTCACCTTAATAAATACCTCTCAACCTCTTAGTGCAAAAAATCTGGACAAAGCCTGACAAAATGGGGGAACAAAGGCCAAAAAATAGTGACGGATTTTAAACATTGCTCTTATAAACTTAGAATGTTGCTAGAATAACAGGATTTGTCTTAGCATGCATTTTTCTGAAGGATATGAAGTCTGAAACTCAAATGTATATCATTATTTAATAACTTTAGTCCTCAGATCATCCCAGTGATTTGTCTTTTGTTTTTCCCCTTGCTTGCCTGCATTTCACCGCTTTCCTATCTCCCCTTTTTTTTTCTTTATATTTTTTAGCGCAGAGCTGTGTGGCTCACCAGATCAGGCAGCTTTGCTTAGCTCAGCTAAATAGAGATATAATTAGTATATATTTTTTAACATTTTTAGTCACATGTACAAAATAAACACCTCTGCCATGTTTCAAACCCAAGCCATCACACCTGCTGCACCCTGCATTAACCCACCACACTATGCAGATCTTGACTAAAACGGGTATTTTCATCAAAACATAGTGATTGCCACTTACAGTCATTAGGCGCGTTTCAGCGGATCTGTGTGCCTCAATGCACCACACAAACTGGAATTAAAAATTAATGGGAAAGATGGGAGTGTACCTTTGGACTCTGGTGCAATAATACACCACTAGACAGCCAAAGACATAAAAATGGATGTAAGTGAGGCCTGTGATAGCAGATAAATTTGCCCTTGAACCAGCAACATGTAGAAAGACATCTGCTAAATTATCAACGGCAAAGAGCATATTCAACTTGGACCTTGGTGCACAGACACAGTTATAGAAAGTCATGCACATACTGATGGATGCAGACAATGTGTGTCACAGACTGTATTTGTGCACATATACCTTGCAAATACAACGGCTGTAGCAGTGACTAAGTAGCTCAGTCTGTTACATACCTTGCATGCAGTACATTTTGCCACACACAGTCCTGGTCCTGTGTTGCAGTTCAATTACATTATTGTGAAGATAGACATTAATGACTGAATCATGCAATCTTTATCCACACAGGTTACTGCCAATTAATGAAATACTATTCAGTTTTGCAAGTCAAAGGCCTACAGGTAGAGACACACTGCACATATCCGTATTGCATCACTATATGTCACCTACTACACTGTTATTGTCACTGTTGCATAACAGATGTTTCTTAATCACATGCCTCAATTGGACTGTAAAGGGTACCCTTAACCTGGCTTTGCTGTAATGACAGGGCTGCCACAGCTGCCACAGTTACATGTATACAGCTTGGTTGTCCTCCAAAGTGTTCACACTTCCTCCATGTTTTCTAGCTGCCGCAGCCTGTAGCACACACACCTGTATGTAAAGGTAGCTACTACAGACCTACTATACCTCCCAACCCCCTAGCATAAGGTATCCGGGCACAGCCATACCATACGGGGGAGAAAGGTCCAGAGATTGGGACATGTTTTACAAATTGCTCTTGCATAGATAGTAAGTTGATAGAATAACAGCTATTGCATTAGCACACATATTCTGAGGGGTATGAAATCTGACACTCAAATGTGTGTCTTCCATTACTGACCTCAACCCACAATGCTTGCCAGTGAATTTGCCAGATGACCACAATGTCATGGGACACTGACCACAAATATGAGGTGAAACTGAATATACTGCATAAATCTGTACAGCTGACAGTTATGGTACCTACTCTCTGTGATGCTGTAGTCTCCAGACCTCAGTAATGTCCAGTTTAACAGCTAAGAAAGGGGTCTAGGTCTACATGAAGGCCTTATATGTTGCACTGTGGTGGCATGTCATTGGCTAATGATAGTACAGTTTAGCTGTTTTGTCTGCAATTACCATATCAGAGCAACAGATTGGTGCAGAGGCAAGTACCTAATAATGAGTAGTACCTTAAAAAGGCAAGCAGCTGGTTATGGGGAATAAGTCTGTATCAGATTTACCTCACACAGAGAGCGTATTTTCAAAAGATTACTGGAAGCAAGGTTCAACAAAGGAGTACTGCACTCAACCAGGTATGTAATAGATTTCTCCATATAACAGGATGCAGATGGGAGGATGGAGGTATGGGAAGAGGGATTACAGCAGTAAGTCTGCCTTAGACCTATGATAATGACATGTCATTGATACTCAGCTGTCCTACACCTTCAGGCGTGCCTCTGAAATGTCCCTGATTTTCACTCAGATTTTAGCTCTGTCCCTCTTATTCCCACCTACAATGGTTGGCTCTTGTAGGAAAGCTAGTGAATTACATGTAATACATAGTGACAATAAGTAAGGCTGTATACTTCAGTAACATCAGATGATGTACACTAATTCATCTCCCCCCATTCTGTCAATGTCTCACATAAATAGTTCCAACATTTTAAAAGTGTCCCTGATTGTCCCTGATGTACTCTGCCTAAGGCCATGATTCTGTTGATGTTTGTCTCTGTCTGGTTGAGAGCTATGCTTAACATAGCTGTCATCTGTTACAGCAAGAAATCTGAACAAAACCATAATTTGGAGGGGCAAAGGTCCAAAATTAGGGGCACTGCAACTATTGCTCGTACAAAATAAGAAAGTGAATAGAATAACAGATATTATGGTAGCATAACTGTGTTCTGAAGGGCATGACCTCTAAAACTCAGATGGCTGTTTTTATTTTCTGGTATCAACCATCAATGATTGGCCACCCTTTTGTCAGAAATCCACAATGCTGTGTGAAAATGACCAAAAGTATGATGCAAACATCTTGACATTCTGCAAGCATCTGTATAGTTGAGAGGTATGATGTCTACAGAAAACTTATTCTACAGCAGGTTTGCATTGTTTTCTGTTATTGTGGCACTCTGGTGCTGCTGGACTGTCCTCATATAGTGGTTGTGATAGCACACTGCTATTTGTCTGGCAGTGGCTGTATAACATAGTAGTGGGAGGTTGCCCATAGGGGACACACCACAGTACACTGCAGTGCTAAGTGTAGGAACATATAGCAGAATCTGTCATGGCACACAGGGTCATACCCCCATAGTGCTATTATCCTGCTGGGATCTACACAAGTAGTATGTTGCCAGACTGTGGGGTATGATGTGTGAGGGAGCAGTGGGTATTGCAGGCCATTATGGGCATGCTGAATCTGTACATAATGGATGTCCATCTCTCTGGTCTTGTAATGTGATCCCCTTTTGCTGTCTTTCAGGAACCATGTATCACAGATGACATGCCCCCTTCTCCAAAGCAGAAGAATGAGTTAATAGTGGATAAACTAAGGCATCATCATCAGATGTTGTTGTCCAGGGGGAGGCATAATTGTGAACAATGGGCAGGATTGTGGGCAGACCTTGTGCAGGATGTCAATCAGACTGGCCAGCAGGACAGGACCTATGAGCAGGTGTGACTCATTGCCACAGATATGGTGAATACTGCACAATGAAGGGCAGCTGATGTTGCCAGGGATCATGCCACTACTGGTGGAGGGCTGCAGGGGTACAACCACTCTCAGCCACAAAGGAATTTCTCACCATACATCGTGAAGGTTGTGCAACAGTGTCTCCAGCAGAGGAGCATCCAGGTAAGCTTACTGTGCACACCATTTTAATACTTTATCAGTCATTGTGGCAGGCTGTAAATGGGTGTCAGGTCAATCTGTATTTGTGGTTGGGTTTAAGATCAGTTGTGCACACATACTCTGAATCTCAGCAATACAGCCAGTAACAGTTGCTACTGTACAAGTGGATCTATGCACATATTACCTTATGGTGCTGCAACATTTGGTGGTGCCTCACCCTTTCATAGGTCTGTCAGGATTTGCCTAGCTTGTGGTCCTGAACCCGGTAAGCATGATACTGTTGTTTTATGGAGCATATATACCCTATGAAAGATAAGGGCTGCCATATTGCACTATGTACAAAATGTACAAATAGGTTAATAGGTTGGTACTAGACTATCGCCCCTAGGGCCTATACAAGCCTAGCCATAACAATTCCCTGGATATTTCTTCTCACAATATTTACTTCCCTGGACCCCTGTTTAGCAGGGTGACTGACATGATCACAGGGGTGAATTTCCTATCTCCCATCCAATCGTCAAAGTTCCTTTTGAAGAGGGACAAGGAGGCACTCTGCTTGACATGTATGGGCAGTCTATTCCAGAGTATGGGGAGTCTCTGGGTCAGGAACCTATCCCTCCAGCATGTTTTGTTCATTGTGATGACAAGGTTTAGATCCCTAGATCATGTGGCTCTGAGGGATTGGGATTTCTTTAAATGGAGCATGTCCAACAGCTCAGGGTTTGACATGGCCTTGTATGTTTAGCAGAGATTGCCAATGAGTAGACGATATGCCACAGAGTATAGCTGGAGTTTTTTAGACAGTCAGCATAGGGCATCTGCTTTAGGCCTGTGATTCTTTTAGTGAGGTATTTCTGTGGCCTTTCCACCTGTTGCAGATGTCTTGTGAGGTACATACCAAATGGGATGTTGTACTCTATAATGGGTCTAATGAGGGATGAGTACAGTGGGGCAATGACCTCCTTTTTCTGGATGAAAAGCCCTTAGTGATGAGATGTGCCACATAGAAGGATTTTCTGACTGTTGTGATGATGTGGTTATCGAAGGTGAGACCACTGTCCACCTGTGTCTCTAAGTCTCTCATCACACTTTCGGTGTTTAGTGCACTGCCACCTATGTGGTAATTCATGGGTACATTTTTTTTCCAAAGGGGATAACTATACATTTCTTGGCATTAAGCTTGAGCCCATGGCTCCGACACAAAGCATCTGTTTCTGTAAGGCCCTTTTGTAGAATATCTACATCATTTGTGGATTCAATAATGGCTCCCAGTTTGCATGGTGTCAAAGGCCTTGGCGAGGTCCAGACAGGCTGTGTGGACCACCTTACCCTCGTCCACAGCTCTGGAGACTGATTTGAAGAAGTCAATCAGGTTCAGGAGACAAGATTGGCCCTTCATGAACCCAAACTGGGTGGGATCCAGTGTTTGAAGGTTGCCAGTGTATTTGTTTATAAGTTCTATGATAATGCGTTCCATGCCCTTGCAGATCAGGCTCAACAGACTGGTGGGATGGTAGTTCCTGGGATCCACAAATGTGTTTAGCCAGATTAGAATATTTGTATGTAACATTCTTGAACAGTTGACTACAGTTCATAAACTGTGTAATCACAGGTGTGTATTTGAATGGACATTAACACGTTTATACTTATCGTTATGAGGGACTACACAGTCTGGTATACATGAGGGAAGTAATCCAAGATGCCTGTTCAAACACAAAAGGTAGATGTTACATACCTGAAGCAGTGACACTAGTACTGGCATATCATTCTCAAGATAGGTGGACTGGGTTTAATGTGCAGTTGTATCACATATAGTGTCATATTGCATACCTTATAGGTAAATTGTAACCCCCAACTTTAACAGGATGTAGCTGATGTGTGTGTTTTAAAGGCTTAGACTTGTATGTGTATGTTGTTGTGAGGTTGTCTGTTGTGCATGGAAGTGGAGATGAGAAGATGTGACATTGGTGATGCAGTTGTGGATCCTCATTTGTATGAGTCTGTGTGGATTACCATACATTAAAGTGCTGGTAGTAATGTACTGCTTTTGTCTTGGTTTTCACAGTTGACCAGGGAGGTTGTAGTCTGTCTCTCTCACAAACTGATGTCAGTGTCTTAATGGACTTGATGATAGTGGTGGCCATAGTGAGGCACAGGTGGGGATATTGGTGGCTGAATCTGTCCAAGGGGTTTATATTACTCTTGTGCCCCCATTGTCTCCAGAAGCCACAGATATTGGACAGTCAGAGGGTGGACACATTGAACAGGGAATTGTGGCAACTATGGCTACAGTGAGTGTAGACATTGGCAATACCCAGTGAGCTAGCAATTGACAGGGATGCTTGTAGAAGGTCTGCTGTCCATCCACCAACTGTTGCTGGTGTCATATCTCGAGTCACTCGACGTATGTTTCAGGCCATCATGAAGGCACGGGCACATTCTGAATGGAACACCAGATGTATGCTTAGGGCTATGGATGCAGCACAGTCTGACATCCATAACTGCCTCCACTGCATTGGGGACACCCTGCATCAGTTCACTGATGTAGTGGACAGACGGTGGGCTGAGACAGTGTCTGTCTTGGGTCACACATTGTCTATGCTGGAGAATCTGCCTGGAGTTGGGTGTCAGACCTGTGGATGTAGGTCAGCAACACCAACTGCTGAGAGTCCACGTGGCCATGTGCAATTACGCTCCTGTAGTGGCAGTACTTCTACCACTACAGAGGGAAGTGTGCTGTCTACACCACAACATAGTAGGCCATGGGCATGTGGTCCTTTGCTATCCCATGTGGGAGAAAGACCCAGCAGACAGCAGTCACTGTGAGGTACTAACACTGCATCTGACCTTGGGGGTGGTGGTGCCAGTGCAACTCCTGGAAGAGCCAGTTCCCATGTTTGTGGCAAGAGATGGTGAAGTGTTCATTCTACTATGTATAGTCCACAGCTGTATTACATACACACATGTAGGGCTAGCACTGGGCTTGACTGTGCACACACACACACTCAAACACCACTGTCATGCTGTCATGTGCAGTTCACCTACAGACACACATGGCATCTCTCCATGGCCCATCTAGCCTCCACCCCTTCCTGACTCACACACATGCTGTAGACTGTTTGGAACAGCCTAGACCACCAGCACCCCCACACCACACCCTATGCATGTGATGATACCTGTGCCACATCCCTGTCATCCTTGCCATTAATGCAGGGAAATGAAGCTATGTGTCTGATGCTCAGGGTGACTATATTACCTGACATGTACGCATGTAATGCAGCATTGTTTTGCCATGCCACTTGTTATGGTACACAACTGATACTGTGTGCTTGCATGTGTCATGACTACCCACCAAACTTTGTGTATCTTATATTGTATGATGTTTTACTGGTGGCAATGTTATAGGATGACATGTGTCTCATGGACCTGTGTATGTTTCTATTCCAGGAGTCTGAGGGAATAAACAATGGACACATGGCGGCAATACAGCAGCACAGGATGGCATGGCAGAACAACAGAAATATGATGTCAGCAAGGTACAGCAGTATACGTGCATGGTTCCCTATGTGCTATGTCTGTAACAGTCTAACAGTGACAGTGGGGTCAGTCCGCATAATCATGCATTCATACTTTGTGATAAGTTCTACTACCCTTGATACATGTCACCTGGGCTCTCTGAATGTATATCTACAAGGTGTGGTGATGGAGTTGACACATCTACAAATATCTTGTGTCTGGATGTTATGTTTCCAGGGTATGACTCTCAGATACTTGCATATATACCAGGTGACATACCAGTTTGTACATGGTGTATGCATATGGCAGCATACCCTGCTGCCCTACTATTGCCATAAACCTTGTTATGGCAGTTTCCAGTTAATAGCATAGCAGTCCCTACATGTGATGTACATACATAGGGGTGACAGGTAGCCACACAGATTCAGCCACACAGGTGAACAGCTCATGTGCCACACATCAACATGTCTGTACAATGGTATGGCAGGATTCATATGGCATAGTTGCAGTCACAGTCATTGGTAGGTGACATACCCATACCCTCTACATACGTTTTCCTCAGCATGCCACTATCTGACTACAATGGGCATGTGTTGGCATACTTTCCAAACTGTTTTGGAACATGCAGATGACAGTATGGCCCCTCACAAGGTTCTATCACATCATCA
The DNA here is from genome assembly GCF_019279795.1 of Protopterus annectens. NCBI lineage: Eukaryota > Metazoa > Chordata > Ceratodontiformes > Protopteridae > Protopterus > Protopterus annectens. The sequence continues at coordinate 836,135,974 of NC_056735.1, forward strand.
GTATGTACTTACTACTGCTCATCTGTAGTGAATGTCACTGCTGCCTGTGCCATTCAGCATACTCATAGGTGATATGTGCCATGCATACAGGACAAGGTGTGACCCCACTTGATTGTATATGCTGCCTATCTCTAGGAGGCATAGTAGATGGATTAGTCAACCTAAGGACATTAAGCCACTATTTGATGTTAGTAGTACATGCTTGTTGGTGACATTTGTGTAGCAGATGTAACACACCCTTAACATAGACCTTCCATACTGGTACAAAACAGAGAGCACCTCAGTGCATTTCTGAGCATGCCATCTGCATGATATGCTGGCGGCTATCATCTCAACACTGGGGGTGTGGCTGCATCTTCTGTGGACTTGGGCAATATGTGCTGTTCCTGTGATAAGGGGTAGCAATGTCTCCAGTTGTGATAGCTGTATGACCATCATATTAATGATGTGCACATCTCCTTTTGCTCTGTGACATGATGTACAATACTGTCACAGCCTGACATGCACACATGGCCACATTCAGGCTATCAGCACTTCCACTCACTGCATACAGGACATGCCACTGTGCACACATAGTGCATGTTGGCTGCATGCACAGTGGAAAACTTACCTATGTAGCAGTACACAGTACAGAGGACAATACCAGATGTGCACACCATGCCTCATGTCTCCTAGCATTATCCATGTAGGACACATAATGCTTGTTGACATAAGCAGGCCATGTTGTGGTCATTCATTTGGGAGGCCACATCAACCACAACCAATAAAATAATGCAAAACCCTGCTAATGGGTATGTTACAAAGGCTATCATATGCACTTGATATGGATATATACACACACACTGAGTTAGCTGTTGTGAGATTAGAACTCCTACCTATCTACTGTTATACATTGCAGCTCACAGTAGGTGTTGCATGCACACCAGAGTTTATCAGATATTAGACTGTCAGCCAGCACTCTTAAAGGTGGATGAGATCAGCAGGCCATGTAGAGGAGGGGAGTTTAGAGGGCAACAGCTAGTTACAGGGCCACAAAAGTGCATAATCTTTGCAAAGAGATAGCCCATGAGGGCATATCCATTGTGCCACAAGGGAATATATTTACACACACACGGATGCACACATACACACACAAACACACACACACACACACACACACACACACACACACACACACACACACACACACACACACACACACAGTTGGCTGCTGTGAGATTAGAACCCCTACCTATCTACTGTTACACACTATAGAGCACAGTACTTATTGCATGTGCCACATATTACATCTGTTGAATATGCGATTGCTGGAACTGTACATACAGAGTGCACAAAGTAGGCTTGTGGTGGACAGCATGTGTGACCTGCAGAGTGATATTACTTGGTACTGTTATTGTATCTATTGTCCTAGGGGGTAGAGTCCCTGTTAATATCCCTGTTATATGTGTACAGTCATTTGTATGACCATATGTGGCTGGTTGCAGTTATATGGGGAAACATGTGGCCAAGGACACTTTCCCCTGTCAAAAGCATGTGTTGTAACCATTATGCATTACACCACCCACTCACCTGCATCTGTCTATATGGGTGACATTCCACAGACACAGGGGTCTGAGAGTGAGTGGAATATGTACTGTTGCAGCCTTGGTTTGGTACCTCTGGGCAACTGAATTGATGTGGGAGTGCAGATAACTAAGGCTTTTGTAGGATATGGGGGGAATTCATACATTCCCACACATATATATTTAAATGTGTATAACAAGGATATCGCTATAAATGTCCATGTGTGTGTACATTATGTATATGTGTTATATAGATATATGTAGAGAGTCTATGTATCATTATAATATATTTAAATATATCTATCTATCTATCTATATATATATATATTATACATATATATATATATATATATATATATATATATATATATATATATATATATATATTTATATGTATCAGTATTGTATGTATATGGGGTACATACTGCTAAATACACTACTCATGTGAGTGGGGGATAGGGAAAGACAGACTGTATATGTAGCTGTCTGTATATACAGATGTATTTCCACATAGCAGGTCTTTGTGATGGAGAGGCAAAAGAATTGTGCTCAAATTAGCTAAGTGTAGGAGCATGCCCAGTGGGACTGACAGTACTTACAAGGTGATTACAGACCAGAGCTACCTGCATTCCATTCTGGGACTTTGTGTGTTACAGACATTGGCAGATGCACCTGTTTCAGCAGTACATCACTTCCCTGGACCTGTCCACAACTATCTGCTGTACTTATTATATACCTGGGCTACATAATGTAACACCACACACAGGGTGACAGTCTGCATACCTCTCACTGCACATGTTTTTGTAGAAAACCCAGCATTTCGCTCCATATGTCTGGTCTGTTTGTTGTGTTCCAGTAACTTATTGTATAATACAGTCACTGAATAGCACTTCCTACAGACACATTTGAGTGATGGACTTTACATCCTGCAGATATTCTGTTGTGATGCAACCCACTGTTATGCTAATCAACTTCAGATCATGTGTAATGTCTGTCTGCCTTTTTAGCCCATTGTCCCCCATTTTTTCTGACTTTGTCCAGCTTTCTTGCAGTAACAGATTGTGGGGTATGACATTCTGTGGGAATACCACCATGCGATTATCTCACATGCAAAAGATGTGGATCATGCCAGATTCAGACCATCAACACCATCACCCAGGCTAATTTCCCTAGCCCACTGTGCCACACAGGCCACCAGACAGAGATGTGTCCTTCATCACACAATCAACGGCATACAAACATACATTATCATCCCAGCATTACATGTGGCATCCAAGGTGTGTCTGGGTTCTAAGTCACAGCCCTGAGATTGGGTGGTCTGCTGATATATCATTGCTGACATACTGTTACAGCAATTGTATGGGAACACTGATGTGATGGGGTGGGGGACGAGCAGCCCATGATCTGCTGGCATAGACAGTTGTGCAACTGTCTTGTGACCTCACTGTTTACCATTGCCCTTGACTAATGTAATGGATATTCCAGCCTTGTGGCCTAGTAAATATTATGGAGCACATACTATTGGAATGGGTACCTGTTTTTCCATGTGGCTGTTAGATCTCTCCAAGTAGCCCAGTAGCCCACTACATTCCCTTGCATACATGCAGCAGGTCCATACATATGCTGCCTTATTCTAGTACTCCTTACAAGTGGTGTACAGGTGAGTGACTTACCTTGTGAATGCAGCAGTTGACAGACTTGTAGTTCGGTGCTGACTGTCTGATGCACATGGTACACAGCTAATACATGGTTATGTACAGGTTGTGTGGGCTGGCTGGCATAATATTTATATGTATGCGAGTTGGAGTAAGGTGTCAGTCCCTAGTGCCCTACGTTGTTAGTGCATGTGCTATGCATTGTCTTGGCCAAGACCAAGGCATACTGGGCATACCTACATCTGCCTACAGGGACATCCCCAAGGGGTTCCTCCTCCGAGTCCTCCTGTGGCTGTGGCTGTGGGGACCTAGGCACTTGTGGGGGTCTGACTGTTCCTTCTCTTTGGTGATCCTGCTGCAGCTGTTTCCGCAGGATCATATTGTGTAGCATGGCTCATACTATGAACCTCCGTGCACATGTGGCTAGAGAGTACTACAGGGGTCCACCAGATATATTGAGGCACCGGAACCATGACTTCAGCAGCCCAAACACATGGTCTATGATGTTCCTAGTTTGTGCATGTGCCTCATTATGGCATTCTTCCATGGGTGTGTGTGCATTTCTGATGGGTGTCATCATCTACTGTTCTAGTGTGTAGCCAGCACCCCCCAGTAAATGGTCATGCGGGATGTCCTCCCTAGCAAACATCTGGTGCGATGTTTGCCAGATATGGGAGTCATGATAACTGTCAGGGCTGCCAGCATACACATTCATGATAACGCCCTGAGCATTGCACATGACCTGGCAGTTGATAGAGTGATACCCTGATTTGAAGTAGATTCTACCCTCCTCACTGGGTGGTGCCTTGATGTGTACATGAGTGCAGTCTATGACAACCAGTACCTCAGGGTAGTGTGCTTCATGGTAGAAGTGTTGCATATTGCTGGCCATCATCTTGGGGTGAGGGGAAAATAAATGTGTTCACTGGAATGTGGTAGCATTGCATCCAGGAACTGGTGGACTACCCTGGATGCTGATGCCTGCAAGACCCCCATCATGCCCCCAGTTGGTCCTTGGAAAGTACCTGTGGCTAGTGTCCTTAAAGCTACACTTATCATTGTGTCTACTGGGATGGGTTCCCTCTGTTGGCTCTTGGTCTGAGTTGAGGATGGCAGATCTCAGTGAGTTGTTGTAGTATGTCCCTGTCTATCCTGTTGTGGTCTATGATCTCCAGCTCATATAGCTCCTGGAAGGCTACCCTGGGCTTGAACACTCTTCTACTTCTCAGTCTAGGCCTATTGTCAGCAGCAGCAGCATTGACCACAGCATCTAGCACATACAGATGTAGCATACCTGCAGCAGCCTCTAACATTTCTTCAGTTAAAATGCCCAAGTCTGTACTCCACTGGTGCAGGGTTTGGAGGAGAAATTAGATTGTAGGGTGTATGCAACCTTTATTGGGCTCTGCTGTAGGTGCAGGTTGTGTAATTGGCTACCTATGATGCATTCCACCTGCCAAGTACATCATTAAGAATATTTAATGGCTCTAGTTTAAGTGAATCAGTAATTAATATATCATTGACTTTTGGATACACTCAGCACTGTGGCGTGCCATATAAACATGTGGAAACAAGCTCCCTGAAGGTAACCAAAGCTCATCAGTCATTGTACACACCTCCCTGCAAGGGCATGCTCAGCATAATGGCCCACCATGCAAACATGCTGAAACATGTGCCACAAAAGTAAACAAATCTTAGCAGCCAGTATAGACACCTCCCTGCAAGGGCATGCTCAGCACACCAGCTTGCCAAGCAAACACACTGAAACACATGCCCTGAATGTAAATAAAATCTAAGCAGAGTGCACACCTGCCCTGCTGAGCACAATGGCGTGCCACTCAAACAGGCACAGGTGAGCTCCAATGAGCTTACAAATACTCAGACACACAACCCTGTTGATGACAGCTACCTCTTCTGTGGACATCAACACAGTTCTTTACTTACACAGAAGGGATATGCAGACATGGATATCCATTTGTGCTATTCACTAACCCCAACTCGTTTGCATAGGGTTCCATGCACACAACCTGGAAACTACATGGTTCCAGGCCCTACCACATTAGCAACAGCACCATTCCACCATTGTGGATACTCCATGCAGGGTCCTATACTACATTACTGTCACATACTATGAAATTAGTTTTTTCCACTATTTTTTTCATAACTGTATGTTTGCACAGTACGGTGTGCTTTGCAAATATAATCAGATCATTAAAAAAAATAAAATTATTTTCGCCTATTTCCCTTACCTTTTTGGACACATGGTGGATAGTTTTACACATATCTGTGTCTGCCAAGTTATGTCTGTCTTAACTCCACTTTTACAGCCCTGGAGTCTGTTTAACATCCTGTATACAGAAAAACTGCGGACACCAACACGGGTTCTGCAGGATTGCTGTACCTCCCTCATTTGCATTAAATTCACCTGCTTATGATGTGATTTGCATGCCATGGAAACTGTTGGCACTTGTGTGCACGCCACCCAGCTCTGTTTACTGGATCGCAAACCTGCTTACTTTTCTGTAAGCAGCATGCCAAGATGTCTACATCGTAAATAAGACCATGTAGGCTTTATTAAATTCCCCCTAAACCAAATGCACTAGAAGTTGTGAATATAATAATAAAGATAAAACAACAGGCATTGGGATCTTTAGAAAAGGGTAGGAAAAAATGGGACTTGTGGGACCAATACATACAGGGGAGGAATGGGGTTTAAAAGAAGGCAGGATTTGAATGAACTATGTAATGCCTGGCTAATAATGATTGCGTAGATTATAAGTAATTTATAATGTTTGCAACTAAAATTATGTCAGTATGGTTTGTGTTGTATAATGCTTGCAACTAAGATTATGTCAATATGGTTTGTTTTCCTTTATATAAATCTATGATTGCCTATGTCATAAGTGATAATTTAATAAAGATTTTTTTGTTTAAAAAAGAGTATTAAAAGATGTGTGTATTCCAACTCAATATTATTTAAATACTTATTGCAGATATTAATTCCATAATCAAGTGCAACTCATATCCATAGATGGGAAACAGAGAATTTACCACAGGAGTGCCTCATACTACTAATGGAAAGAAATAGCTCCTAAATGCTTTATCCCATTCATGGGTTCCCTCAAATCATTTATGGTATGATCCCAGTTATTCTCATTAGGGTAATATATACTTATTTCTTATATATCTATACATAACCAAACTATGATCAAATGGGGTATGTTATTTTGAGGAAAAAAAGGGAAATTGACTCGGCTTAAAATGGTAAATAACCTAGTACCTATAAACTTTTAAACCTATGATATTGAGGTTCCTATTAGAAAGTTTAAAATAGTGAACAACCTAAAGGTCGGAAATGTCAGATCTCTATCTGCTTTTTGTGAGATCGCAGTACAGTGAGGATTGGAATATTTGCCCTTTCCTCACTGTAGTGCAGTCTCGGAGTTGGTATATATATTTAGTGGGGGGGTGTGGAGGGCACAGCCCCCCACAATAGCCCATTCGAGGTCCTGCATTTTCAACCTTTAGGTCGTTCACCTTTTTGGATTTTTGTTTATGTAATATAGACCCTGATATTCTTATGATATTCTTGTCCCCAAAGATTTAAGGATATTAAAGATGATTTGAACTTTTAACAATAAAGGCCTTTGGAATACACCATTCTAATTATAGCCTTACAGAATTTTGTTTTGTTGAAGTGAAAAACTTCTAAGAGAGATTTAATGTGTTTTATTATAACATTTGTGATCTGTGTTCAAAATCAATTTTAAAGATTCTTTCTCCAATGGTCAAGTATGTATTTCCACAATTTGATAATGTTCTGATTTCTTGATTTTTGAATTACTGAGTTCAGTTATATCTGACCTACACATTATTCAAGCAATGAATAAGGAAATATTTTAACCAAATATTTGTCTTCACAAAATAATAAGCTCAGAACATAACAAGGAAGTAGTATCATCTGAACTGAAAGAATACCTCCCTAGAAAAAAATGAAATTCTGTTCCTTCATTACAGGTTAAGTCTAAAGGAAACAATCTACATGAATGGCTCACTAAATGTTTATATTTTTTTAAAAAATATTTTAATCCAATACATTATTCCAGGAATATATTATTTTGTGAATAACTTTTATCTGATAAGGCATCTAAATTGAGATAAGTGCATGCAGTGGTAGATTAGTATATTTTGTAAGAAACTACTTATTTCTGTATAGAACACCCAGTTTTTGTGCACTTTCTTTATGGTCTGGGAAATGTGACTATCAAATCTCATATTATTGTCAATCTCTACTCCTAGAAGTTTGGTGTGAGTTACAGGAGAGATGATGGTTTTATCAATGGGCATAATGTTAAATGAGGGACCAGGTACAGTGGATCTTGTAGGTTGGAAGAGCAGAAGTTTAGCTTTATTAGGATTCAGAATTAGTTAGAAATGGGTAAGCCAGTTTAAATAACTTTTAAAATTTGATGCATAACTCAGTATTATAAATGGAACACAAATTAATTTAGGCATGAAATAATCCCAATAAATATTGTGTAAAAAGGTAAGGGAACTGTTGCATGTAAAGTCTATGAACAAACAAAATGAGTAGTATTGCAAAAACAGTGAACTAGAGTTGTCACCAAAGTCCGTAGTAATGTGAGGTAAGTTGTTTTAAACATTTTAAATATTTAGGCCATGCTTAAATGTGCATAGCCTTGCAGCAAAGTTAGTAGAATGTGCTATGATGGAAATTTCTGAGGACCAAGATGTTTTTGATTAAACAGCCGGAGTTTATTCCTGGTGCCTTGTGACCATTTAGTTTTATCTGCCATTTTAGTTTCATTTTATCAAGCACAGAGCTGTTGTTGCCTTTCAATGGTTTGCAGATGACACTACAGTCATGGCCATTATCATTACAGGACATGAAAAAGAATATAGGGGAGGAGTGAGCTCACTGATTGACTGGTGTGCCAAGTACAACCTTGACCTTAATGTCAGTAAAACAAAGGAGATCACAATGGACTTCAGGAAAACATAACCGGCTAATTCTCCTCTCATGATTAATGGTAAAATGTTGGAAAGAGTAAAGAGCACAAAATTCCTGGGGGTTCACATTGCAGGGAATCTATCTTAGTCAATAAACACCAGTCATATAATAAAGAAGGCTCATCAATGTCTGCATTTCCTGAGGAGTGTGGTATGGGAGCTGCTCATTTGGAGACCAAAAGTCCTACAAAGGATAGTGAAAGTGGCAGAGAAGCTAATAGGCTCCAAACTTCCAGAATTACAGGAGCTATAAACAGCACAATGTCACAACAGAGCTACAAAAATAATCAAGGATCCTACACACCCTGCTTATGAATTGTTCACATGCTTGTCATCCAGCAAGAATAAGAATTCATTCAGTTGCTGGAAATTATGCATAATGTAAACTGTGGTAATATGTAAGTAGAATAACCTGTCTAATGTGAAATGATGAATTTATGTCCATGGTATGTGTCATTGCATGTATGAAAATGTTTTTTCAATTTAAACCTGATGCACGCAATTTCATTTAGACTGCACTTGTGTAGGCTAAAGGACAATAAAGTTTACTTTGACTTTTGACTTAGACTATCACCAACAGAAATCCCTGGAGAGCAGCACTCCAGAAGCAAAGCATCCACTAAGAGTCACATTAGTACTTTTTTTTGTCTAGCCTAAAAATACAGAAACCTTTTGATGATCAGTTAGATTAAATTTAAATCCATGTAAACCTAATGGAACCTATGAGAACACTTCCATTTGTTGTGTATTTTATGTGAAGTTTCAGACTGCTAATGTTTCATTGTACCATCCATTTATTTGTCAAAGATTCTGTTTAATACTGACTCCTAAGTCTGTAAATGAGAATGTGAGGAAGAGATATATGTTTTGTTGTTTTTGTTTTTTGTTTTTTGTTACTCTCTTTTCTTTAATCTGTGCAGCCATGGAGTTAGTATACTTAGAGACTGGTTAGTCTAGGAATAAAGCCTCTGTGTTAGTAGGTGCAGTATACCCCTACGGAAGCACTGTTACATTATGTTTGCGCAGTATTAGACTTTGAAATATTTTGTGTTTGTATCATTGCAGGTTTTACATGTTTCATTTACAGGTTTTGTGAACAAGTTAGTGAGCTTCATTGTTTAGCAAATGTTAGACCTAACACACTGCAGTCAAAATTGTAATGCAGTCACTTAAATAAGAATAACATGTAAGAAAATATCAGGAATAGTTATGACTGATAATAGGAAGGAAATCACTTCTGACTGATGTATGTGATCAATTTCAGCTTGGTAGTGGGAAAAAGGAAATGATATAAAGGAAGTGACCTGGCCGAAGATTTTTTTTTTTATTGTGCTGGGTTTTATTTCTAAAAAGTATTAGACACTGAGCATACCTCTTAACTGTCCAGATTTTCACAGAATGCCCAGATTTTTGCCTCCTATTTTTGGTCTGTTCCTCATAAAATTTGTAGTTTTCTAGCAAATCTTTGAGGATTGAAGTCACTAAATAATGACTGCCATATGAGTTTCATATTGTATATCCTTCAGAAAATGTATGCTAACATAACACTTATTATTCTATCAAGTTTTTATGTTTATAAGAGTAATATTTAACAATTGTCATTGTTTTAGGTCCTTTGTCCCCCCATTATGTTATGCTTTGTCCAGATTTCTTTTTCTACGAGGTTATGAGGTATGACACTGAGCTAATTAAACAAACCTTTTAACCAGTTTAAAATTCATATCATACCCAACAGCAGATCATTGTTTGAAAGATCTCACACAAATTTATTAAAATTAAGCAAAATGTTTGATGAAGCATAAAGAGAATGTACACATGAAAAGGAATAACATGATTATTTATCCAAAATAGTTACTTTACCATCATGCACAAAATCAGTGAAGTGGCCCAGACCTACACCCACTGGACCCTTTTGTTCCTCTTACAGGGTGAGAATGATTCAGTCCATTAACAGAGTGAGAGTATTGTAGCCAATTCAATGTATTGCATTCTCCTGTTCCCTTTGGAGATGAGAGTTAGGTGACAGTGTACAGGCCACTCTGCTGGCCATATGAACAGTCGTCCCTTACCTAACTACATCCTTGTAAGTGGCTGTAACTTTTGCTATTACTGATCACAGGCCCATAAAGCTGTGCCCATTTATCTACACTCCTATATTCATCAGACAAGCATCAAGATTGACCACCTCCTCTTCACCTAACATGGTGAACCAACATTGCCCACTCACTTCCATCCTTCCTCGCCCAGTTTCTCCAGTACTAATGTCAGTAACTGAATGTAGGTCATATTCAGGGCCTTGTCCCCTTTGGCCACAGACAGTGGTTTTAGTCATACTTCTCTGTGATTAATAGTGCTGTTTAACTGGCCTTTCATAGGTATTTTCCAGAGTTCAGTTGCTTTGGTCAGTTGTAATCTTATAATACAGACATTATTCTGATATAGATGAATGCTGACATTGTGAAATAAAACAAATGTGCCTTTAAACTGTTCAGATATCACAATACATACATTATTCTTGGGTTTGTTGATTTATGGAATATTGTATGAAAGCTGTGTGCTCAAATGGCAGTGGGCATTGTTTTTTGTATTCATGGAAATTCGACTAATCTGAGCATGATATCTTAGGAATACTAGGTTAAACACCCTGTTCCTTTGTATATGCAAACAGATGGTGATTAATTTAACAACTGACCCACACCTTCATGCAGTCATTTACTTATTTTATTTGGGGTTTGAAATGTTATATCTGAATGAGTACATTCATGTGGCCAAACATATCAAGCAAGCAGCTTCATAGAAACAGCGTCTTAGTGACATGGTGTTCTACTAAACAAAAAAGTGCATTGCTAACATAAGTTGTGTGAAGTACTCTGCTTCATCATCTACAAAAGTGTAGGTGGAAGTAACTTTGTAAGTTCGATCACATCACTGAACACTATCCTTTGAAATATTCAGAACACAGCTCACTGCCCATCACTGTTGTCAAAGGCTCAGGTCTATAACAAATTTGTCTGACTTGCAACACAGCAAATAATGCATAATCTTGTAATGACCCAAGTGACTGAGTCGATCATGTGGTATCTTCAGCGCAGAGCAGTTTGTAGTTGCTAGCATCTGCCAAGGTGCTGTAATACTTTCAAATTCACTGTATGTCTGGATTATGTTACTCTGTACATACATCAATAGTGCAGAAAAACTATGGGAATCAGACGGACAAAGTGATACTGCAGATGGACAGCAGTCAATAGAGTTAATACACCTTTTCTGCATAGGCAATTTCAGCTGGTTCTTTTCCTATTTGTATGCAAAGAAATTTGACCACACTGTCTTTTTACCACAATATCTTACTGTGAGACCAGTGGACTCACTCACTTAACAAATGTAAAATAAAATAAAATACTTAATCAGTATGATAAACAAATACATAAGGAAAGTGGTATTCTTTACCTACTGCTGTGACATGCCTGTTATCAAACCTGCAGTCATTTAAATGCTTTAAATTATTTTCCATTCTTCTTTACTGAGTCATCCATTAGCCGTGAAGTGTATCAGCTCAGGATGTAAATACTTTCATTGCAGGCACTGAAGATGCCAAAATTAAATACATGTAACTTAGTACAAGCACTTTTAAGAAATATCTAACAAGATCACCACAAGAAAAAAAACAAAAAACAAAACACTCACTTTAGAAAATAGAATACTTCCTTTTTTCATGTGAATCACCAGGATCAGATCTCAGAGGTGTGAGGTTATTACCTCTTGCATGAATGTAACATATCCAATAATTATCTATTTCAATTTTATTATCTGGATAGAAAATTATTTATGTTGGCTGTATGTAGACTCTACATGTTTCTTAAAATTTGCGCTGTCTGATCATAAAGTACAGAATGTACACAGTTTTTATAAAACCTGTAATATTGACCTTTATTTTTTTCTGATTCTTTTATAGCTATAGAAATAAATACCTGAACTTTTAATATGTTAATAAGAAGTAGAAATTAAGTATCTCTGTACATTCTTATTTTTTTTTTATTACAGCATAAGGATTATTTTTCCAATGCCAAATTTTCCAATGCCATTACATTAAATAGGATTATCAACTTCTTCATTTTTCAGTATCTTTAAAGACACTTAACCCTTTCACCACTTCCCATCGAAGCAGATTCACATATAATATTTGTATATAAATGTATTTATTTGTCTATTTGTTAATCTACAATTATATATTTATATACGTTTTTGAAAGATTGTGATTAATGTTTGAACTGTTTTGATTGCATTCACCCAGGTAGTTCCTGAAACTGGTCCACTGTGATCAGTGCACTGCACATGTTAATACATTTAAATAAAATAATAAAATAAAAATGTTGCTTTGCAACGTATGTGCTAGTGCTGACTCTCATGTTCTTTGGAGATTTCTAGTTCTTTTATGAGTATAATACCTGTATTAAGAAAGTATGTATATTTGATTTAATCCAAAGGAAAATTGAGGTACCTCATTTTCTTTTGCCCAGCAAACTGGCAACAGTGGCATTTTTTCCTCTCTATATATGTTTGCATAACTTTTGCTGCATGTACATTAAATGAAGTAATTACATCACAAATCTAATGCTTGCTTCATCATATGTTCTGCATGACTGTCCTCTCAGAAGTATATTCAGCATTGTAGCAGTTAGTTTGATATGGTATAAATGGTATTTGCAAACAATTGTAGAGTATTTCCAGGTAAATCATTATTATATATTACTTCCTTTGCCAAATTATGGACTGTGATTGCTCTGCATTAATCACATCTTTTATGTTCCCTGTCTTAAATATGTCAGGACAAAATTTGTCAGCAAATAACAGTAGCAGGCTAAAAAAAGAAAAAAAAGGAATAACAAAAAAATAATAATAATTCTAAAGAGAAATAGACTGGTCAGGGTCTTCGGTACAAAAGTTGGACTCAGTGTGAATATCTGAAAACTATTTACTGATTTAAGCATGCAAGAAAAAGCAAAGGCAGGCAAAAGGCATGACATCATATGGCACTACTAGTATTAGAAGAAAAAATGATAAGGCAGATGGATAAGAAATTAATATGTGCAGTTTGGTAATAAAAGACAATAAGAAGTCATTTTAAAGCATTCCTAAAGGCCAAACTGCACAACCTATATCAAACTTTATTTTGGAACTGTAGAAGTTAGGAAGATTAAGAACATTCATATTTTTTTCTCTTAACATTATTTTAATCTGAAAGGAAAGAAAAACAGTCACTTATATACAGAAGAGATGAGACTGTGTAACTAAAACAGAGATTCTCTACCCTCTTGGGCAAATTAGGTCACAATGAGGCCTGTAATAAGTATGAGGTAGCTAGTAAAGATTTGAATATTCTAAGATACGTTTTAGCCTATCCACTGAGTCTTATCTTTAAGGCTAGCTAGGAGACAAATTGTGCATCCTGCCTGCAAGACATCCATAATTAAATTATTTTTTTAAAGAGAAAGGGTCAAGAGACAATCCTAACTATGATAGACCCATTAGCCTACTGTCAAATACAGATAATGTTATGATATTTAACATGCTGTTAGATAATTTGAGAAAGATAGGACTCTGTGATATTTATCAACATGCTTATGTTAAATAACGATCATTCAGTATCTAGCTGTAATCATTTTTTTTTACAATAGTGTCATCGCTGCTATTGAAAACAACATAATTGTAGATGGAATTTACATAGATCTCAGTTCTGTCTTCTCTTGGTATCTCAGTATCTTTGATAGAGTAGATCAAATAATAAAGAATGGCAGATTGCATCTGGAAACTGTTTGAGATGTCTTGTGATAAGGCTGTGGAGTATTTCAGGGTTCATACCTTGATCTGTTCCCTTTTGGCCAGTACATATTTGAAATTAAAATTCCAACAGTCATCTTTTTCTGTTTTTATTCATCTGATCTCAGACTTGGAAAATATATCACTAATTATAAAGATAATTTAAGTTTACAGTAATGCCTACAACCTGCGGCTATATGAGCAGAGGAAACAAAATCATATATAAATAGAGATAAGATTAAACATATGAATTTTGGTATCATATAAGCAGAAGTTAAACATCAAGAGCATTGGCAGTATCAACCTAATACATGTCTCTAGAATGTTGATGGATAATACGTTATCACTTGAAATGTCAAGACCCCCTTTATAGAGCCACATAATGCTGAGACTGACTGGCCAAAATGTTTAAAGGAGAAGAGTGATGTTTGATATTTTCTCTTCTCCTGACTTTATTGGGGGGGGGGGGTGGAGGGTGGTCAGTATGTCTGCATTCAGCATTATGAGTGATAACATTTCGATAGGGAGTTGGATAATAACTTTTGAAATGAAATTGACTATGTTGCTAAAGAATGTGGCAAGATCACAGCATGTCTGAAGAAATGTATCAAATCTAAGGACACAAATATTTTTTTTAGTAATTATGTATATCTCTGTTTAGTAAGGCCAAGAACTGAATACAGCAAACTAATATGGTGCCCATTTACAAAAAGGGGACAGATAAAGTTAGGAGTGTCAACAGCACAGATTCACTAATAAGTGTGTAAACAAGAGACAATGCTATATAGGGAAAGACTGCACAATAGTTTGCTGTTGTCTGTAACTTAAAGACAAGTGAGAGGTGATTTTTTGCACAGGTCTTTAAACTGCTGAAGGACTGCTTTATGTAGGAATGCTTATGCTTAAAGAAGAGTTTAAGATCAGGTTCAAAATGGCTGCTATGATCTTAACCAATATGACCACTAACTAACTCACGGAAAGAGTAGTGGATGGATAGAATTTTCTTCCAGATTCTCTGCAGGCCTCAGACCTCTCAACCAATCGGGGACAAATTTCAACAGAATCAGGGACAAGTCAAGAAAAAATCAGGGACAATCAGGGACACTTTTAAAATATTAGTGCTATTAACTTGAAACATTGACAGAATCAGAGCATATGAATTAATACACATTTTCTGAAGTAAAAGAAGTCTATAACTCTTAATTACTGTCATTATTCATTAAGTGTAATTCACCACCTTTCCTCCAAAAGTCTCTAGTTTTAGGAGGGATTAAGAGGGACAGAGCTAAAATTTGAGTCAAAATCAGGGACGTCCCTGAAACTCAGGGACAGTTGAGAGGTATGGCAGGCCTGTGAAAACCTTTGATTCACAGTCTCTAACATAACTATCTTCGAAAGTAGTTTGGTATGCTGAACATGTTACATTCTAGTGAATAAATTCTATCTCACTTGCTTTAGAAATGTATAGAGTATTCTTTCTTTATTACACAGACAGCTACATACATCTTTTAACTACAAGACAATACTATGTTATCAGGAGCAGAGCACAGATGAAATAATTAAAAATGGCACTTATAAATGATTTACATATGCATGATTCTCAGTCTTGACAATTTTATTAATGAAATGTACACTTATCTGATATTTTTAGTATATGATTTATTAGTGATGAAAATTTCATCTGCATTCTTCAAAATATGATAAAAATTAATGTGGAATGTACTGCCAGATAGTATAAAGAATCATGCTGAAAATACAAATGTGTTCACATCTGGGTTCACATGCCTTGTGATAACTTAGATGTAGATGTCATGAGCCTCTCTGTGTTTTAGATCAAAATATCCTGATAGCATAATTACAGTGACATTTTTTCTGGGGACTAGAACATATGCACAGTAATGTACTTTGAGTAGCTCCATGTGCCATGCCAAAAAGGGTCACTGAAATATTTATTTGATTTAGATAATAGAAATAGAAATTCCAATGAGGAATGCAAAAAAAAAAAAAAACATTTGTACACAAAGATACATGAGCATCACAGACTATTCATTTAGAAAAGTTCCTAATTAATTTGTGCTCCTTTCTTACCTGTTTCCTTTTTCTGCATTTTTGTGATCTTTTTAACTGCATGTTTATGTATCCAGGCCATCTGATTTCCACCATCTTTCCCACTATTATTTATTAGTTCTTTCCCTCTTTACTTATATCCTTCCTTTCTTTCTTCCTCCTCACCACCTCATGTACCTGTTTAATTTATATACTTTCCATCTTTACTGCCCAGCCGTATTATTGTTATTATTATTATTATTATTATTATTACTCCTTTTCCCTACCACCTCTTCTCCCCTTCCTATTTTTTCACTTCTCTTTCCTATTTCCCATAATTCTAGTCACCTCAAGAGTTTGATACATCCAGCCATCAGTGTGTGATTCATGACTTATTCATGTGCAATATAATATAATGAGCAATGTCACATAACACATAAGGGTTCTTTTATGTTCCCAGAAGAGCTGTATGCAGTAATAACAATAATAAATGAGTAAGCAAACAAGTAGAAGGAAAATTTTTGCCATTTTGATTTCTTTGTAAATTGTCTGTAAATTCTTGCTGCAAATATCTTTAGTTCCACAGTGAATCGATGTGCACCCTGCAATGTTATAAATGGGGAAAAGCTGCCAAACTAAGTATAAATCTATCTACAAAAAGAATGTCTTAGACAATGGGCAAATTAACTGTTGTCATATCTAATTATTGGGATCT
The DNA here is from genome assembly GCF_019279795.1 of Protopterus annectens. NCBI lineage: Eukaryota > Metazoa > Chordata > Ceratodontiformes > Protopteridae > Protopterus > Protopterus annectens. The sequence goes on from NC_056735.1 coordinate 836,152,800, forward strand.
TAGGAAGATAAAAATACATTTTAAATGCTTGCTATATCATATTTTATAAAATATACAAACTTTTTATGTTTTAGTAGGCCAATTCTGCAAAGCAAGCCTTAATCTAAACAATCAATAAAGAATACATTATAACTCCAGGTCTAAAAGCAATGAAGAGGTATTCCTGCTGTGTGTCATATCTTACCTGTACCTGCTGTCCCATGGGAAGTGGACCTGAAGGGTTAATTTAGTGCTTGACCCATTTAATCCATGGCTTCACTGAGAACCTTGTAAGCATGATCAGATGATTATTTCAGCAGGATAAGTGGTTGAAAACTGAGCTTCACTACTTCAGGTAATCAAGGGAAATCGGCACAAAAGAGAAGATGCGGCTGAGTAAAGACAGAGCGGCTACCTGAGATTCTATTACTTGTCGTCTTTCAAGCATAATAATGAGATTATAGTAACCCTAAACTGGCTGAGAACAGAAATCTGGCTGTCTGTCAAGTTCATTGTGTTTGGTTTTACAACACTCCAGATCTAGTTCCTCTGAACCTGCAATAATTATACCAGGGAGCAGACTGAAAAGAAACCTTTCTTAACCTTGGAGCTTTGTCAGCTTTTGGCTTCTGACCACTGCATAATTGTTTATGGAAATAAACCCTCCCCAATGCTTACTAAGTTTCAAACAATGAAAGTTCTGAGGAAAACGCAGCCCTACACACAGAGTTAAAAAGCTTGGTTAAGTTTAGTAAAAACTTCAGTCATCTGCCATTGTCTTATTATCATTGTTCAAACATCTCTCCACTGAGTGAAGATGCTTGTGATCTTTGTTACTTATTTGTAGGCATTACTTGCATACATGTCAGCTATTTTTACTTTTATAGTAAACATAGTGAGCAACCTAATATAGAACTGAGCAAAACAAAGAAGAACAAAGAGCACCACTAATGCAAAACTCACTGTTACAAATAGTCTTTACAGGTTTGTCTGTAGTGTATTGTAGGAACAAGACAAACAAAGTCAAACAACAGACATGTTTACATTAGTTTCTCTTTTACGAAGCTAAGATTGCAACCACTGGGCTTTCTTCAGAGATGATAGATAAGACACATAAGGAAAATACAACACTGTGTTCATGTAGTATATCTTTGAACAAAACATGTTTTTATCATGTGTACTCTTTGTGTGTGTGTGTGTGTGTGTGTGTGTGTGTGTGTGTGTGTGTGTGTGTGTGTGTGTGTGTGTGTGTGTATGTGTGTGCATGTGCGTGCGCGTGTGTGTGTATGTGATTGTACGTGTGTGTGCATATGTGCATTGTGTGCAGGTTCATAACACTGCTTTTGTTATTTGCTTATTGTTTAACATCGTGTTTAATATTCATGTTTACTCTTCTGTTGATTGCACTTACAGCTCCCGCTAGAAGATGCAGTATGACTGTGTCTACTTTATTATGTTATCCAGCTTATTTTCTTAACTTTGTTTCATTATAGATGAATAGACAGAACATGTCAATTACGATGGCCTTCAAAACAGTCTCTGAAGGAATCTTATTTTTAGCATGAGCTCATAGACTGCAGTCTTTTATTTTAAATAAATTTATGAAATAACTCATATGGCTCTTCTCATTTTATTATTTGCTGCTGTAGGGCTAGGAGTTTAGTCATGAATACAGCAGTAATAAAAATGACTAATACTAATATTTTTGTAAAGTAAATAAAATATCTGGCTTGTTCTTTTTTAGCTGAAATGCAGAATGGTAAACTCATTTGACTCCAGACAACTATAAATGAATTCATTCTGATCACTTTCAATATACAGTAGTACCTACAAAAATAATGTAGATTTGGAGGCAGTTTCATTCATGTTGCACTCCTATGATGCTGCTTCCAACCTATGAAGAAAATGGATGCCTCTCTGAAGTTTATAAAAGTTAGAGATCGATTCTGACATATTCAGATTTTTCTTATAACAATAGCAGAGTGCTACATAGCAATACTACATTTCATTTGGTGAGTGTCTTTATCTTATCTTGACAGATTATTGCTGGCTAAATTGTAGATCTGACTTAAAGGCAGGACTCTTCAAGGCAATCAGAAATTAAGGCTTCACCAAATGGTAATAAAGCCATTAAAAATGCAAACAGCAAACAGCTACACTGTACAGGTTAGACAGCTAATCCAAACCAGCAGTTTAAAAAAGCAGAGCAATTACAATTTTATTTAAATGCAACGAATATGAGCAAGAATAGAATGAGGAGCCTTGTTTAAATGCGTTCTTTTGAATATTTATTAGAAATAATATGTGCAGTTAAGTCACTTATCTGATTTCAGTGAATATGTAAAATGTGAAAGATCAATTTTCATAATTATACCAAAGAAGTCTGTCTTTCATAAAAATCTCATTAATAACACCATTATTACTGTAAAATATCTCAGTATTATTATTGTTATTCTAATTATCAGCAAAATGCTACTGATAATATTGTCATAAAATTCCTTTTAGTATCCTGTTAACAAAGGATGACTAAATAGTGGTTTAACTAAAATCTAGAACCTAAGTTGTATTCCGATTTCTTCATTTCTTTCTCTCTTTTTGTCTATTAAGCTTAAATATATTAAAATCTACAATTAAAAGAATGGCAACAAGTTTGACAAACAGACTATGATATACATATGTGCATTTGTTATTGCATGTTTTAATTTGACTATATTTAGGGTTTAATTTTAGCAGAACAAAAAGGAAAACAGTGTGTTGAAAATAGCACTTTAGCCGCAGTGTTAATAATTAAAATATTTCTGACTAGCTCTACAAGTATGTAAATAAAGGAACAATAATGTACACAAACAGAATATTTTAGGCTTCTTTTCAAGTGCTGCTTTATTAAAAGGTGAAATTCTAATAATTCTTACTTAAAAATCATGAAAGCAAGGTTTAAAAGAGAGAGAGAGAGAGAGAGAGAGAGAGAGAGACAGTGAGAGATAGGACCTCTAGAAACAAATGCTATGTCCAGTACTAAAGCCATTTCTTATATTCAGCTACAGATATAATATCAAGCTGAAAATAAATTACAGTTTAGCTGGATCCATGCTGTAGTCATAATTTGACAATCCACAGCTTAATGTCTGGAATAAGTTTTTAAATTTTGAAATCTAACCTTAAATGAAGCACATAAAAGCAAAAAATACTTCTACTGCTTTACCACACAATGACCACCTTTGAGTTTACCTGAATTCGATATGTTTGTGGTTAACATATGTCAACATTTCAAACATGATACTTATCTCTGTAATTGTACTCCTGGTTTATTTTCAAATTGCGTTAAGAAACACAAAGGTTGTTCCATATCAGTTAACCATTCTGAAGTAAAGTTTCCTGAATTCTAGAAAACAGCTTAAGAATAAAATAATGATTAGCAATTTTCTACTGTCTTCAGCACATAGTTGTTCAGAGTTAAAAGAATATAAATAAGAGCAAGCAAAGAAGATTGCTTTCAGACTGTTATGCATTTATATGGGTTATTTTTCATGAGACAGACAGGGAAAAGAGGGCGAGAGAGAGAGAGAGAGCGAGAGAGAGACAGAGACAGAGCGACAGAGAGATATAGAGAGAGAGAGAGAGAAATGAAAAACAAATTCTAAAATCTGAAGAAGACAACACATTATGCCATAGAGAAAAAGACTTACATCACAGAGAAAAGCTTCAGTTTTGTTTGGAAAATGGCTAGCAATGCTTTACATCAGTGTAGTCACTCTGTCCATTTTCCACTCCTTACCATATACTGAGCTGGTTACTGGAGAGAAATACAACATTTACTATCTGACGTTTTTTTAAGCCTTTACCTGTTATATTCATCCTTTCTGAAACTCATACATCTTGCTTTCTGCACCAATCACTCTGATCTTTGCCAAATTACTAATCCTCATAGTTGTACTGAACAAATATCTCCTTTTAAATGTCTAGAGGTAGAAAGCAGACATTTTAAAATAAAGAATGGTCCTTCTGATACAGGATTCCATCACTGTTTATTATATGCAGCATTGTTTTTCTTCCTATTTTATTTATGTCAGGATTAACAGAGTCTGCCATCTAGAAGGCAGTGAGGCATTTTTTCAAGTTATTAAGTGAAAAAAAGTACAATTGCTTTATTTACTTATTTATTTACTTTTTTAGGATAGTTTATCAGATAGGTATGTAGAAGAATATGAAGTAGGAGAAATTAATAATTGCATAAAACAAATGCAGTATGGATAAATACAAAATGAGATAAGTAGAAACAGTATGAAATATATTTATCAATGTAAAAATAGAAAATGGATTGATAGATAGATAGATAGATAGATAGATAGATAGATAGATAGATACATAGATAGATACATAGATACACAGATAGACCAATGTATAAATAGATATGACTGGTAGATCAAAAGATAATAAATAGGTAGATAGTAGACAGATTTATTAGATAGGTGGATAAAATGATTTATAAGCAGACAGTGGTATATGTATTGATATAAGAATAGACACAAAAATGGAATGAGAAACAGAAAGAGAGCTTGATATTAATCTCTCCTTATTATTTGTATTGTCCAAGTCATATTATATGTATTCTAAGAAACACATAGCTGAATGGAGTATCTCAAACCACTGTGCTGTGCATTTCCACTATCTCAGACATGCAGTATTACTACAAATTGGATAAGATTTCCCCCAAATGATGTGAGCTGACCTTGTTAATGAACAGACTCACACATTGCAATGATGCTTGGAAGGCAAATAGAAAGCTCTCCTCACTTGATGGATGGTTGTAATCTCAACTGATATTAATAAACACTGAAGGTAAGAAAAAAACCCCTAAAAAAAGCTAAGTACATGAGGTGGTATGAGGGCAGACATCTGTTGCTAATATGTAGAGAAAAGTATTTTTGTATGAGCTACCACACTCATGTCATTATGGGAAAACTAGCTAAAAGCTTTAAACTGTCCACTTGGAATACCAGCAGTGGCTCGCAGCCATAGTGTCTGGCATGATGGCAAAAGTCAGATTATACATGAAGCCTGCGTCTCATTTGTTAAGGGTTAGAGATGAACTGCAAAGGAAGATAGGAATAGCCAGTGGGGTGGGTAGGAAAATTGGAAACAACCTGTCAGTAAAAGGCCTGGAGGGAAGACCAGCTGTAAGAAAAGCATCATAAAATGATCATATTTTTTCTTTCAATGCAGATGCAAGATATACTGCCCATGTAAGTACCCCTGGAATTTACACAGTGAAAAAATCTGTTGATACAGACATGTTATGTCTTAGGACAGACATGTATCCATATGGAGTTACCAATGTAGGACTTACTAGAAGCCACAGTGAACTATATTTGGCTGGTCTTGAGTAAAAATTGTACAAGAACCAAGTATAATGTATGCTTGAAGGCTATTGGGTCTGTACTTGCTGTCCACTACCACCATAGGTCCATACTAAACAGTGCAGAACAGAAAACAGAAGGATGTAATGCAAATCCAGTAAAAACATTAAAACAAAGCTTGCATTTCCATTTTCCAATCCTGTTATCAGTACACTGGAGGATTTAAACATAACTTATACATAGCAGGAACAGTTCAACTAAGTACAAATCCATTTATTACAATTATTACTGGAGGATTTAAACATAACTTATACATAGCAGGAACAGTTCAACTAAGTACAAATCCATTTATTACAATTATTACTGGAGGATATAAACATAACTTATACATAGCAGGAACAGTTCAACTAAGTACAAATCCATTTATTAAAATTAATGGGTATACCTAGGATAATAAAATTGCTGGAAAATATTTTATTTTGAGAATAACATGGCACTGAATATAATAGTACTATAAGAACAGACCTGCTGTGATTTGCTAGTCATCCAAAAGGCAGTCTCATGTAAGTTACATCTTTCTTCTTCTACAAGTGAATGTAGTGGTTACATGGCTGAATGTAAGAAAACTTGCTTTACACTAAATCTGTAGTACTATGCATTAAGCAAAACATTCTGTAATACTCAATGATATTTAGCATTCTGTAAATATAAAACAGTAAAAAAAAGAAATGCATTCCAGTTATTTAACAATTACTGCTGCAGATGTCCCTGGTCAGAGTGCTATCTGAATTATTCCTGTCATATATTATTATCTAGACTAGACAATGAAACTAAACCATCATCCACTTATGCAAAAGAAACACAAATAAAGCTTAATTTACTTTTTAATTAGTTAACATTATGTGTTGTTTTCTGTACATCACTTCAACCTCTAAGTACAAACTATTATCTGCAATGAGAGGGGAAAAATGCTGTATTCAATAGATATTTCAATCACTGACTGCACTAGAACTCTGACTATCAGTCTTTTTCATTGGGACACATTTTACAATAATATCTGACTGATTAGCACAGCCTTGCTTCTATGTCTGTTTCACACTTATAGTGGATTTTTCCTGATATAGCTGTATGTTGTTATCTTCAGGAACACAGCCTCACTTAGAAGGCAGGATACTAATATTTTAATTTTAACTAGAGAAAAGGATCATAAATATTACTCTAGCATTATAAAATACCTAGAATGAAACAAACAAAAAAAATGATAGCATATTGACATGTCAAACACAGCATTCAGTGTGATAATAAAAAAACATAAGTGTGTTAAGCTCTGTTGTCTATTGCAATAGATCAGACTTTTTAGAACAAAACAACTTAAACATGCCAGTTAATTATATTATAAAATCATGTCATATGATTATGATCATGTGATACACTTAAAATAAATTCAAAACAAACCTCAAAGTATATATTTTTAACCTCCAATTTAAGATCTTATATATATATATATATATATATATATATATATATATATATATGCGTTGTCGCCTCACAGTTAGACGTTGCTCGTTCGATTCTCATTTAGAGCGTCTTCTGCGTGGCGACATGCGTGAATGGGCGTTCCTTCGTTGAAGGTTGTGCGTTAGGCCCGGCAAGCCAGCACGTAGAACTCTACTGCCAATCATTAGCGGACCGGAGTTCCGCTGTGGCGACCCCTAACTGGAAAAAGCCGAAAGACACAAACAAACATATATATATATATATATATATATATATATATATATATATGTCTCTCTCTCTCTCTCTATATATATATATATATATATATATATATATATATATATAGTCTATATCTAATATATATATATATATATATATATGTACACACACACACACACACACACACACACACACACACACACACACACACACACACACACACACACACACACACACACACATACACATATACACATATATGATGCTACTGTTTAGCTTGCTCTAGGAATCAACTGTTGTCACACTACCATAGTCCAAATTGTGCTATTCTTCCATTCTTGAACATGCAGTTCAGTAAACCATAAAACAGTGATAATCACATGGGGAAACATTTTAGACCAACAGATTAAAAAATAAACAATGAGTGTATGCATTACAAGAATGCAAGGCAGGTTTTCCGCTTAGAACATACATAGAAATATTTGTTGGTATTCATGATTTTGAATTGTGTTTCAATCCTCAAAGTGCTTGAAATTCTTACAGCATTCATGCTATTTACTGACAAATTTCATTGAATGCATCATTAAATTAATAAATAAGGGAGGGGTTACTGACCAAGTCTACAAAGAATTTAACAATGCATTTGGCATTTTCCCACAGAAATGATTAAATTCAGGTTAAGTACTCACAAAGTGGGTATCAGACTGGCTTGTCGGTAGCACAGAAAGGATAAGAGTCTATATCACCAGATCAAATGTTTTGGTTATCGAACACCTAAACATCGAACTGGTAAAACCTACAGTAAAAAAACGTGAATGGCCGATTTAATGTAGGGAAAGAATTCCTTTGGCCTTTAGCCAGATTTTGCTGTTTTGTCTACTGTAGAGCGATCCATGAGTTGGTATATTTAGTTAGAGGGGGTGTGGGGGGCACAGCCACTCACATCAGGGAATGTGTGGGGTGAAGCCCCCCGCTTTGTTTAGGTTTACATTTTTTTTTGTGGCTAACAGAAGTCTTTCCCTACGCCATTCTTGGTTTTTAGTTTTGGTATTAGCAGTTGGATGTTTAGGTGTTCGATAACCTAATTATTCGATCTGGTAATATAGGCCCAAAGGGTAATATCAAATGGAATCCAGTGTGTTCTTCAAGGTTAAGTTCAGGGCCTTGCTCAATATTATCATGTAAGAATGGTGATCTGATGCTGTGCTAGCAAAATTTATAGGACAGAATTAAGGTTTACACTTCTTTCTAGACAACCCGTTTCACTGTTCTTTAATTAAAGTTCAGTTGGTATATTGCATTTGATGCAGTTTGTTTTAAAATCTGGCTGTAACTGTAGCAACAAAAAGAAGAAAAGAAAGTTAAAATGCAGAAAACAAGGCCAACTTTTGGAATTTATATAAAAGTGATATTTGATAAAGCAGGGTTAGCTCAGAAATAAGACATAACAAATAAAAAAATCTTTAGGTAAAAACCCAATTTTACCTAATGGCAATGACACCATCCTGACTAAAATATGCAGGGCCACAGCTTTGCACAAGAGCATAGCAACAGCATTAATCTTTAGTAGTTGGGAATGTAACTAGAACTTCTGAAGTCAAGAAGTAGCAGTCGCTCTGAATAACAAGTGCAGCAGCTTACTAAGTTCAACCAATTTCATGCTTCTTAAGGTGTAGTAGAAGTATGCAGCCCACCACAGAAAGGCACGCTAAATGATATTTTCACATATAAAAGCCCACAAAACAGAATTACTCTTCACCTCATCATCTCTGAATAAAAAGTACATTTGGAGTTGAGGGTTATAGAGGTATTGAACAACAGACCTCATATCAATAGGGTATGAAACCAGAATAAACCAAAATAACTGAATTACAGTTGGTGTAGCAGCATTTCATATAGGACTGCAGGTCCTGAAACAATAGAATTTATACCCAAAATGTTGGTAGTCCTGGAGGAACATCATCATTGAGTCATTAAATCCATCTTTTGTATGTGCTATAGTCTGTAACTCTCATAATATGAACTCTACCAGTCTGATATTAGGCTTTCTTGATCTGGTTACTTGTAAAAGTAACTGGCCTGTGCATTGTCCTGCAATGTCTACTCACCTCAGTGTAATGTTGCTTTATCAGGTTAATAAGAAAGACACAATGGTGTCACTTGCTTCCTGTAATATCACTCTGTGCAGACTGCAAGCACTGCACAATGAAGATGTACCAGCAGACTTGCAAGCTGTTAGATGACAAATCTGCTTATTTTTCACATTCTAGCTGCATGATGTTGTCATGGCAGTGGCATTCAAGCTAGTGATAAGAACATTTCATCATGATATCAGGAAAGAGAAAAGGTCTATTGTTCAGTAATAACAACAATGGTAAAATAAGAGTAATGTAAAAATCCATTGTGTATATGTGCACCTTATTACATTAAATCTGATTTCAACAAATGGTGAGAACAGTCTGTCTATCGAGACTTGGGTCTGCTTCAGGGTTGGCATAAGCAAATGTGAAATACCGAGCACTTAGCATGTCAACTCTCCAAAACTTATTTTAGTCAAAATCAGAATAAATGCAGATGCATTTGATGAATATGTCTGACTGCAAATTACTAAAAAAATAATAATGAGCTAAGTCAGATCTTGGTTACTTACAGAATGTGTGTGTGTGTGTGTGTGTGTGTGTGTGTGTGTGTGTGTGTGTGTGTGTGTGTGTGTGTGTGTGTGTGTGTGTGTGCCTAAAGTAATTTCTGATTACAGGAAAGCCCAAGGATTTTTCACCAGTTTGGGAAAAGCTCACTATGGCAGGCTTGGAGAACATCTGTAATAAATAAATACATACACTCATACATACATATGTGTATACGGGAACACTTCACATAATCGAATTACTGAAATCTCGAATGTCATATGGTCGAGACCATATGATCGAGATTTCAGTAAATCGAAGATGTGTAGTGTGTAAAAATAAGAGTTTACTTACCTTAATACATTGCGTGCACACAGAGGCAAGGATTCTTGTAAGCTCTGTGTGTACATAATGTTTTTTTTTTTTTTGCGGTGTTGACAGGAAATGAGAAATCTCCCATTTTGCGCTTCCACATACAGAGCAAGATGGGAGATTTCCCATTTCCCTACTGTAGCGCGATCTTGGAGTTGGTATATTTAAGTGGGGGGGGGGGGGCACAGTTTGTGTTTTTTTTTTTTTTTTCTCTTCAGAAGTTCGAGTTTACGAAACTCGATCTTTTGCTTATGGTTATTTGCAGTTCGAGATTTTGTAAATTCGAGCTTCTGAAGTGAATCTGTGTATACATACATAAATACAAACAGACCAAAATCTATATTGATGTTAATTTGCATAATCCTTCTCAAAAATTGGCTTGACAAATCCCTGGCAACTCTTTGAGACGATTCTGCAGTTAGTTCCTTATAACACTTTGCTAAATGTAATTTTACAAGTCTCTTAATCAGCTGGTACGATGTGGCCTATGTATTTCAGGCAAATGGAACAAAGGTCTGTTTCTTTTTTCCATGTGAATCAGTGTAGGCTTACTTCAGTTGCGCTAACTTCATCTTACTGAACCACAGTAGAAATCCTCATGTTAACCCAACAAATATACAGATAAAATGCCTGCACATGGGACACACTGTGACAGTCAAATATAGTTTAGAATTAGGAATGAGCACTATGAGATGACTACTTATATAGAGAATTACTCATTGTACTTAACTAAATGCTGTGCATAGCTTGTGCACCTTCTCTGGTTAATATTTTAAAGGTTTGTATTTTGTAGCATCACAGAATAGCTGAGGTTGTTTTGTGTATTTTCTGTTGATGATGTAAAGTAAATCAATTTCCCTGTGCCTTATTGAAGTGTGCTGCTGCATTAATACTGTTGTGTATTTGGATGATTGTAACCACAGATTATAGGAAATTTGCCTGTGATGTTGCCGCAGAAGCCCTGCATCATATATATTAATCTAGTGCATGACTCTCTGTACATTGTCCCACACTTTTACAGAAGTATATAGTAGGAACAGATATTATCTGATGGTGTTTTCAGACTGCTTTATGATCACAAAATGCATTTGCCTGTAATATACTCCAGTGCTATATCATAGGAAGTATTTTGGCTAGCACTGAAATTACTAGGCTTACCTATGTGATTTAGTAATGTGAATGATATGGTTATCTCCTACTTCACTTTGCTGCCAATACAATCTTATTAGTTGCCCATGTTACCTGATAAAAACACAACCAATGCCTTCTTAATATCCCTTGTTACTGCCTACAACTTGCTCCTGTTTTCTGTTATCTTGTTGCCTACTTTGTTCCTTTATTTTTCCATGTGTGATCCACTTAAGGTCTTGTGTATATTTCTGCTGGTCACTTATCTTGTGAAAGGTCATTGCATGAAATGTGCACATTGTAATCAATATATTTTGCCCTGTTTTATCAACAGGCAGTAGTATGGCCAGAATTGTTGTAGTTATATACTAATTCTTCTATATGCTTTGCTTTGTAATTAAAAAAAGAAACTGTTGGAAGCATAGTGGGTAAAGAAGGAAATTTTTTTTGGAATGAAAAAAGAAAGGCAAGCATGCCTGATAGATTTTTGTGGATGAATTTGAAGTTGGTGAAATAATGAATATAATAGTTAGTGAAAACAGCTCTTCTGAGATCTAGTGTAGTAATGGTAGACTGGCACAGTGAAAAAGGATAGGATGAGGAGCTGGATGTAGAATGCAGGTCACTAGAGCAGGAAGGTGGAATGAAGTGACTTTGAAAGAAGGAGTGAGGCACTGAAGAAGAATATATCTGAAAGGGATGGAATAGGATTAAATGAGTTGGATGGCACGAAGGACATTTGTAGGGTTAGGTTAATGGTGGAGAGGGCAAAAATATGGAAGAAAGAGATGAAAGTGAAAAGGATGCAGACTACATTGAAGAAGTGGTAGGAATGAATTAAAAGGATACAAACTGTTTTTCAGGAGGATAATAACATAACTACAGATTGAATAAAAGAAATGAAAATGTCAAAAGTAGAATGTGTAACTGCTAGAAGGGGGTTGCAGTGTTGGAGCAAGAAGAGATTGATATCACATTACTTGTTTGGAAACTGAAGATCAAAAGAAAAAAAAACATGGGTTACAGCATTGAAATAATGGAGCAGTTAGCAGAAATAAAAAGATCAGAGGTGCTAATTTGGAGTTTTATAAGCAGTTATATATGCTTTGAAGAAGACAGAGTTTGGGATTCATAGAATAGGAGGGAGAGGAAAATACAGAAAGTTTGGATAGGATAGGAAAACTGAGATAAAGAAACTCATAAAAGTTACTAAATGCATGAAAGGGGGTAAGGTATGAGGGGTCTATATTGAATGTTCGAACATTCAAAACTCCGAATCTCATATGATCGACACCATATGATCGGATTTTTGATTGTTTGAACGTTGTAATGGAGATCTCTGTAAGGGAAGATTTCTCTTTTCTGCACTGTAGTGCGGTCTCAGAGTTGGTATATTTAAAGAGTAGGGATGTGGTGGGCACAGCCCCCCATGTGGGGGGTGCAGGGGGGCTTGCACCCCTGCTTAAAAGCTGAAGGTAGGCGTTTTGTGTAGTTTATTTATTTTTATTAGCTATTCGGACTTTTGAAAGTTCGATCATGTGGTGTCGACCATATGAGAGTTGAACTTTCAAATGTTCAATTATCTAATATAGGCCCAGGTATGAGGACTGGATGGGTACCTGTTGATTTTTATAAAAGAGTGGAAGTATAGATAGGTAGGAACATATTTAATGAGATATTCAAGAAAGTATAAATGCTCAAATCAATGCAGAAGATTTGGATAATAGTGCTGGAAGAAAGTGGTTCAAGATCAAACCAACTACAGACCTTTTTCTTTGTGTAATGTTGATAGGTGCTGATTTATGCTGGACAAATGCCAAGGGAAGTTGATTTGCTTGCCAAAATTGGCTTTGTAAAGGGAAGATTATCAGGACTCACTGAAAAACATTGTTACATTTTCTAGGATGGGCAGAAAGGGAGAGGTGAGGGAAAGTGAGAGTGGAATCGATGGATATACATAAATCTTTAAACAATGTTAAGTCAGAATATACATTTGAAATGCTAAGACATATAGGGGAGATGGTTAATGGTTGAAGGCATAGGTCACCTTTGTTAGCAGGGTTTTCCTGACTGCAATTGATGACTTTTCACAGAGAGTAAGAATACTAATTGGAAAATAATGTCTGTGGAAGAAAAGGTAATTCACTGATTTGCAATAATTATATGATCCTGCTTGAAGATGTAGGGAATCAATTACCAGGTATATTAGATATTTTTGTGAAGTTTATAGAGCAGTCACATTTCTGTTATCATTCCAAGACATTGACAGTGGTATAGATGTAAATGGGAATGAAGGTTAAGGCAGATCTGATACATCTGCCTTAAGTGTTTAAGGGAGAAAAGAATTTATGGTTAAAAGTTTATGGCACAGTGGAGGGAATACAGGCTAAGAATTTAGAAAGTCTAAGGAAAAAGATCAGTAAGGTTAAAGCTAGATGGGTGATGAAGGTATATTAGTTGAAATGAAGATTAAAGCCCGCAAGAAGATGGATATTATTACAAGCAATATTTCTGGAGAGGCACACTGGGGTATGCCTGCAAGATAAGAGGGAAAATAAACTACACGTGGATTGCTAAGTTTATAGGATGGGAAGGAAGAGTAAATTCGCTAAGGTTTGTGTAAGAGCTGGGAAGAGACTTTGTGTGTGGGGTATGCCAGATTTTGAGAGGAGTGGGACAGCAGTAAATTAAGCACAGAGAATAAGGAGTTATGAGCATTGCAGGTGAAAATGTGTTAAATGCATTCTTTATGCAGAAGACATTGTACTCACTAGGGGCAACAAAAATCCAAACTCACTTTCACAAATTGTTTGGCACTTCTGCATCCTTAAGCACATTGAAACAAAATGCATGAAGAATTAGCTCAACTAAAACTATCTTATATAGACTCACGTTTCTTTACTCTTGAATACAGATGCTCCACTGCCTTAAATGTACTGCTTCCCAAACTAGAATATTGGTTTCCAATCATAACCCTCTGCTCTTCACACAATACCACTCAACTGCAATCACCAAAAGTGAAATAATTAGATTTGTTCTCCTTTCCAACAGAACTGAACATCACTGCATTGCATTACATCAAAACAATTGACCTCAAATTGGTGACAGGGCTGTTTACTACTTAACACACTTGCCTTCAAACTTTTCCATCACTGTTGCTGTCTTCCTCTTCTCAATAAATTATCTGTGAAAAAGTCTTCCAACTTTGGAAGTCAGAGTCTCTTCAACTAAATAGGCTACAATTCACTCATATGAATTGTAAATGATGCTTCTCAAAAATAGCCCATGCCTGCTGGAATTCACTATATGAATACATCAAACAAATCTCACATCATTCAAGAACTCTCTACATTCCAATATAATAAAATACATCAAATGTAACTACTTTAGAGATGGAAAGTTACCCATTCCTTATCCCAGTGAACATCACTACTCTTTATTGAATTCAAATATGATTACTTTTTTCCTCAACCCCCATGCCATTACAAACCCATGGACTAATCTGGCATGTTATGCATACTTGTGCTTTTAAACATATATTAGAGAACTGATGCTCATTCTCTTTTAAGGAGTTAAAAGATCAAATTAATAATCTTAAACCAAATAAAGCCCCAGATCTTGATGGTATAATCCCAGAATTATGCATATTATTGCCAGAGAATATTTTAAATATCCTATTAAAGGTTTTCAAACAAATAAAACAAATGTCAACCATTGCCCCCCCCCACCAGAAATATTCCCTGGTATCTCCTATCTTGAAACCAACTAATTATTCTAACTTCTGTTCTTCTTACCATCCTCTTTTATTATTAAATGTTGATCATAAAATATTCATGTCTATTCTTGCAAAAAGATTGAACCCTATGCCAAGATTGTTAAATGATGATCAGAATGGTTTTATACAACATAGAAAGGTTCAGAGTAACATAATTAGGCTTAACACTTTAATATATCTGGTTAATAAAAACAAAATAAATAACTATAATAAGTCTGGATATAAATAAGGCGTTTGATTCTATTAGTTGTAATTATTTGTTTGAAGCACTGACACAATATGAATCTTATAACTAATTTATATATAGTAACTCATTTTCTTTTATTAAAATTGTCTCTTCTCTTTCTAGCTCTTTAAAAATATTAAAAGGTACAAAACAGGGCTGTCCCTTGTCACCTCTATTATTTACTCTAGCAAGTGAACCTTTTGCAAACTTTATTAGATCTAATAGCCAAATTCAGGGACTCTTGATAGATGAAGTTAATCCTATAAAATTCAATTATTTGTACATGACATTTTAATAACAAGTGGTGATGTTGAAGCTTCGATAGAAAATTTAACTAAGTCTATTACTTTCAAAAAGGGTCAGGTTTAATGTTTAACCCTGATAAAACAGAAACTTTTCTTATTAATAAAAAAGTTAAAAATTATTTAAGAAACTATTTTTATTTGGGACAATTCACAAATTAATTATCTTGGAATTATAATTAAATCTACTGCAAATGACTCAATAGCAGTAAATTATAGTAATTTAATAGACACTGTTACTAAAATATTAATTTGAACAAGCTTTTTTTACAATGGAAGATAGTCTTACTTTAATAAAAATGATAATCCTAGAAAAATACTACAATCTAAAATCACTAACTATTCTCCCTCCTAAAAAATCTTTAAGAAACTAAATTCTACTCTTCCTAATTTTCTGTGGTTCCCCAATAAACCAATAATATCCTTTGACTGGCTTCTATAAAGTCATTGTATTAGTTTTATTTGTATTAGTTTTATTTAAATTTTAATGAAACAAGTATTTTTTGTCTGAAGAAGTTCACATATTTTGTGAATGAAAGCACTAACAAAATAAATCTTTAAAAGTTCTGCTGGTTTCTTCTTTTTAGCCATCTGGCTTGGATTACAGTTCTGCAGTTTGTTGTGCTTCTTATTTTTTTTTATTAAGTTTTCCAAATGTTGAATTATATGCCAAAACTAGAATTCCCAATTTAGTATCTCTATGGTTAAATTCCTCTTACCAATCCACTTGGAAATCCATTCATGAAAGATTAATAAATAAAACAGCTATGCTGTAACATCATTCTCTAAATTTACAATTAATACATTTTACTAGATCTTGAAAGACTTACGTTTAAATGAAAAGAAAAAAATACTATTCCTCTCCCTTCACTGATTGCATCCTTATAATTTTTAAAAGATTCATGAATTTTAATCATATAGTTAAATATTTATTGTTTTTATTGTTCCTATATCAAATACTGTGGGTTGTTTTGGAACTTTTAATATAAACAAAATACTAAACCTTAGATATGCACATTTAATCTTTTGGCATTGATTCTTAATTAGAAATAAATCACATAATACAGATTAATTTTTTGCAAGACATTATTTGGAAAATAATAATTGGTTGACTATAGAATCTTGTAAAAATATGTTAGTGATGAAATCAAAATCTCCATGGATTTTCAAACAAAACATTCTAAAGATACTTGAGTTTTTTTCAGAATCAAATAAGAATAAATTATATATATCAATAATTTGTAAAATAATAAGACAAGAGTTTGGTTCCACAGATTCATTATTATGGAATTACTTAACTAAGATTAAAGATAAGGCCTTTTCTGATGAAGGTAAATGCTTAATTCTTAAATATGTTGCAAAATCTGCTTATTCGCTTTATTGGATAATATATACATGGAAATATCCTCACAGAGCTTTTTTAACACCACATAAAGCAGCATTAATCCTCCTCTGGCAGAACAAACTCTCTAATCTTCTACCTAACACCCTTGGAGTACCACAAGGCTCTATACTAGGGCCCTTGCTGTTCTCCATCTTCATTAACAACCTTTATACTGTCATCCCAAAAGTCAGCTATATCCAATATGCTGATGACTCTACTCTGATTTGCTCAGCCACATCTCCAATAGAGTTAGGGTCAGCTACCCAGACCACCTTTAATACAATAGAAAACTGGCTTTCTGAACATCATCTGATCCTAAATCCCAAAAAAACTAAAATGCTGTTATTTTCACCAACACGTAGGTCTACCGCTTTCACCTTTACCATAAATTCAAATGATGGCACAATAATCTTCCCTGACCCCTCTACAAAACTATTAGGTGTCATCATAGATAATAATCTAAAATTCAGCCTACATGTTAACCAAACTATCAAAACCATCAATAAAAAACTAGGGTTACTTTACAGAATAAAAGCCTTCTTAACCCCTCCAGCTAAAATTGCCATAGCTCGCTCTCACCTTCTTACAACCCTTCTGTATGCATCCCCGCTACTCTCGAATGTAAACAAGACTGTCCTTAACAAACTCTCAATTTGCAATCAGGAATAGTATCAAACAAACCACAGACCAAGAAAAACTCCAACCCATGGCAAGCAGGACTACAGATTCCACCAGATTTTTGCAAATGCAAGGCAAAAAGTCCAAGAATTATTGAGCACACAAGTTTATTCCACCACAAGAACAGTAAGTTAAGCACTTTCACTCAGTCAATACCAAGCTTCATTAGAACAATACATACATTCATTACCAACTTTAAATAGCAGTAGATAATCACGACCCACACTTTCCCCCAATAAAAACTCACAAAATGCCTTAAAAGTATGCAATCAATCAGACAGTTATTCATGTAAAAACATAGTAAAACACCCCTCTTCCTTGTTGCTGTATTTTGCAATAACATACAACCTAAAATATTCAGTTTAATTACCAAATGACAGCTGTTGTGTTTAAACAAAATTCTAGGGGCATATAAACATAAATAATAATATGATTTAAAACCTGAAGATCATCTTACATAAAATAAAGGGCGTATCAACCTGATAGTGTCAACGTATCCTCACTGTAAAGTTGATATTGTTCTAATTTATAAAAGGGCAGCCCTTAATTTCAAAATACTACTAATGCTAATATTATCGTTCAAACCTGGAGTCCTACCCCCATCCAGCCTAAGTTGCCAAAGCAACTCCTTGTGTTCCAATCTTGATTCCCAGTTACCTCCATGTAGGTCTGGAACCACCTGCTCTAAAACCAAAAATTTAACATTCATATTTTCACAAAACTGGGAATGTTTATAAAAAGCATTAGTGTCCTTGCCCTTAGAGACTTCATACGTGTTCATACATTCTTTTCTTTAACTGCCTCTCTGTTTTACCAACGTAAAAACTATTACAGGTCACACAAATTCCCAGATAAATGACCCCTTTAGTCCCACAGTTGAAATATTTAGTGGATTTATGTTTATATTTTCTGGAAGGAATAAAAACTCTGCCTTGATTAATCATAAAACTACACTGTTGGCATGCACCACATTTGTATGTACCAAATTTAGATGTATCCATAACTGATTTTGTTTCAACTCTCCTTTCCAGTAGTTCCTTCAAATTAATGTCTCTCTTCCTAACAAACTGTGGGTTAATGGGAATGTACCCTTTAATTTCATCATTCAGGGTCAGTATTGGCCAATGTTTCAAGATAATTTCTTCAACTTCATTAGATGTAGATGAATACGTGTGTATGAAATTATTTTTAAACTCCCCATTTTTTGTTAATATGTTAACAGTATTCATTTTTCCTGTCCCTAACAAAGGAAAATATTTTGAATTTCTATTTTCAATAACTTCAGCTGCCATACTATCAATAAGATTCCTTGGGTACCCTTTTTCTTCAAACAATGTTCCAATCAACTTGACCTCATCCAGGAAGACTTCCATCTTACTGGTCATCCTAGAGGCCCTGATCATTTGGCCCTTCACAATACCCTTTTTTTGGAAAAATGGATGTCCACTATTAAAATGCAGGTACGAGTTTGAAAACGTACTTTTCCTAAATAACTTAGATTGAAAACAGTGGTTAATATAATCCTTATATAAAGTCATATCCAAATAATTCAACTGATGTTCGTTAATATTATGTGTAAAAACCAAAAAATCAATGGTATTGTTAATATAACTCAAAAATTCATCCAACTTCTCCCTTGAACCGCTCCATAATAAACATATGTCGTCAAGGTATCTAGTGTAATAGGTGATGTACTTGGACCATTCAGTCCGTAAAACAAATTTCTGCTCCCAGTGGTATAAAACACAGTTGGCATATAAAGGGGCACAAGGAGCCCCCATAGCCACTCCTTTCTTTTGTTGATAAAATTCCCCATTAAAATAAATAAAACTGTTTTTTAAAACAGTTTCCGTAAACTCAAGAATTAAATTCATACTATCCAAACCAGATTCAGAAACTAATACATTACCAAACCAATTAAGCCCAATGTTGTGTGGGATACTAGGGAACAATAGTGACCATCAAAATGTCTTTCCCAAATTTCTCTTTATCCATACCTTTCAAAACTCCCAGGAATCCTTATTAATGTGTGGAATAGATGCTACAAATTTCTTAACCGTACAATCAACATATTTTCATAATGGCTCAGTAACACTCCCTGCCCCTGACACTATAGGTCTAAACTTGATCAGGTCAATACCTTTATAAGTCTTTGGTATTCTAAAAATAATAGGAATTTTGGGTTTTTCTACATGCAAGTAATTATACAAACATTCATCAATACTTCCTTGCGACAAATGATCAAATAAATATTATCCGATCTTTGCATATGCTATATTAATCTCGTTCCGGGATACTAACCCGTAGTGGTCTGAGTCCTGCAGCAAATTGTGGAGATGCATCTCGTAATCAGCTGTGTACATTAAAACCACCCCACCTCCCTTGTCAGGCTTCATAACTCTACATTTCTTTTGATTAAGAAATTCTATTAAATTCCTTTCTTTATCATTAAAATTATCAGCCTGCAAATAGTTCTAGTTGAATTCACAATTTGCTACAACCACATTGCCAGGTTTGCCACTGGGCTGCCTTTTAGGGCACATCATTGCATCAATCTAAATCAGCTTGGGTCACTTGAACTACCCAGCCTAATCCAGTATAACCAACTGATTATGGCCTATAAAATCCTCTATAATTCAAACAATACTCCTGCACTTAAAAATATTATCACCCCTTATAACAATCCTAGACCGCTTCCATCCTCTAACAAACTACTAATTCAGACTAGCAAAATTAATGACACAGCTGGTGACTCTCTCTTTGCAAACTCTGTAAGTAGACCCTGGAACTCTGTTCCAGCTGACATTACTTTACTTTCTACCTTAGGTCAATTTAAAACTAGACTCAAACAACATTTGGCACTTAACTGGCTATGTCAATGTATCAAGCCTGGCAAACTCTCTCTAGAATGTGTAAAAATCTGTTAACCAGTTTACTGTGTAATTTAATTTAATCTTGACTTATGCTCGGGATTAACTCTAACCTGTGGAACTTGTTTAACTTGCTTACTTATGTAACCACTGTAAATAGTCTGTTTGTAATATGTAATGCTGGTATTATGTAATGCTGTATCTGCTTACCCTTGGAGCTTTTCTCCACAGGTCTCTGCTGAAAATGCACATGCATCCAGTCGGACTATCCCGGTCAATAAATGTAAAATAAAAATAAATAAAAAATAATAATATATAACTATGGGAAAATTAATTGTCGGAGGTGTAATGAAGTTTCAAACATAGATTGGTTTCATATGATATTGGATTGTAAAATAGTAACTCCTTTTTGGGTTGAATTTAGAAATTTTGCCCAAGCTTTGTTGACAGATAACAGTAATTTCTAACTCCTTGATCTTATCTAATGCTCCAATTCTGGATTCCATTCCTGGCATGCAGGTGCCTCTCTGTTGGTCAATTTTAGCTATAGCAAGAAAAATAGAGTTGAAATACAAAACTACTCTTTCTTACACTGAATTCATTCTTCTTCTTCTTTTGGCTGCTCCCATTAGGGGCCGCCACAGCAGATCAACTGTTTCCATTTCTTCCTGTCCTCTGCATTTTGCTCTGTCACACCAACCACCTGCATGTCCTCTCTCACCACATCCATAAACCTTATCTTAGGCCTTCCTTTTTTCCTGTTACCTGGCAGCTTCATCCTTAGCATCTTTTTCCCAATATGCTCTGCATCCCTCTTCAGCACATGTCCAAACCAATGTAATCTTGCCTCTCTGGCTTTGTCTCCAAACCTTCCAACCTGGACTGACCCTCTAATATACTTATTCCCAATCCTGTCCATCCTCGTCACACCTAGTGCAAATCTTAACATCTTCAACTCTGCCACGTCAAGCTCTGACTCCTGCCTTTTTGTCAATGCCACTGTCTCCAACCCATATAACATAACTGGTCTCACTACCCTCTTGTAGAACTTCCCTTTCACTCTTACTGATACTCGTCTGTCACAAATCCCTCCTGACACTCTTCTCCACCCACTCCATCCTGCCTGTACTCTCTTCTTCACCTGCCTTCCACATTCACCATTACTCTGAACTGTTGATCAGAAGTATTTAAACTCATCCACCTTCACCATCTCTACTCCCTGCATCCTCACCATTCCTCTATCCCCCCTCTCATTCACACACATATATTCTGTCTTAGTCCTGCTGACCTTCATTCCTCTTCTCTCTAGAGCATATCTCCACCTCTGCAGGGTCTCCTCCACCTGTTCCCTACTCTCACTACAGAACACAATGTCATCTGCAAACATCATAGTCCACGGGGACTCCTGTCTGATCTCGGCTGTCAACCTGTCCATCACCATTGCAAATAAGAAAGGGCTGAGAGCTGATCCTTGATGTAATCCCACCTCCACCTTAAACGCATCCATCACTCCCTCCACAGACCTCACCACTGTCACACTACCGTCGTACATATCCTGTACCACTCTTATATACTTTTCTGACACTCCCGACTTCTTCTGAATTCATTAATTTATCAAAAAAATGTCTGTAAAAAGGAATTATCAATTGCCAAAATGAGAACTTTGAATATTAATCACCATTATTTTGGTCAACATTTAGTGATTTACTTGATAAATTTCAATGACTTAGTTTTCTATGTTTGATTTTGTTGTGGGCATCTGTAAATAGTTATGTTTTATTCCATTTATCTTTAAATAATTTTGTTCATTCTTTGTTTTAAAATTAATAAAACATAAAAAAAAAACTGATGCATCACTTATATTGCAGTTTAAATTTATGCTACTGATATATGCAGCTGTATATGCCTCTGTACTATTGAGATTGTTATTATATTCTTTGTTGATGTTTTTGTATTTGCAACTTTAATTTTCTGTTGGATGCTATACTATATACATTTTATTTGTGCCTTTTGTGGCTGTACTCTGTATTTGCCTATCGAGTCTATGTTAAAATCTCGAAGTCTGACAATATCAAATACGATATTGTCAACCCGAGAATACCGACAGCACACTACATCGAACATTTAAACGGAAAATCTCCGTAGGGGGAGATTTCCATTTACTTAAATGTAGTGCATTCTCACAGTTGGTATATTTAAGTAGGGGGAGTGTGGGGGGTGCAGGGGGGCTTACCCCCTGCCTACACACTATTTATTTATTTGTTTTAATTTAGTATTTTTTTTGGGGGTTTTGATGGTTTAAGACTTCGATCACTAAAGTTCGATCTTTAGTGATTCGAAGTTTTAAACCTTCGAGATTATAATATAGACCCTTGCCTATCTGGCTATCCATGGCTGAAAAGGGTCCTCAGTCAGGCCCATCTACCTGTTAACAAATGTTAAATAAATGGCATGGAGGGGAATTTGGGAACCAATGAGTATTTGAAGGCATCAGTTAGTATTTTTAGACAGCTAGTGAAAAATTCAACTCGACCATTAAAATGGGTGTGCAGAAGTTGGTACAGAAGGTAGATATGTTTGGATGTAATGGTTTTAGTTGGGGCAGGTGACTAGAATGGTCCTGTAGAATGGATAAGAAGGGGGGTATTAAAATGTAGGGGTCTGGCAAGAAAAGGTGAAAGAGAAAGACAATGGACTTACATAAGTTGGCCTAAGGAGACTGTTTAGAAAGGCAACAGTTCTAGTCAAACAGGAACAGAAATAGAGGGGGACTTGATGAAAAGGGGTATGATTGAAAGAAGAGACATACAAGTAGATGCTGGGTGGTTTAAAGTGAAGAAGGGGACACCGTAATTATTTATGGATCTCATGGGGAGAATGGGATGAAGAAAACTATAAACACATTGCCTAAGTACAGAATTCTTCTGATACTATTATTGATGCATACAGCCATAATAACAATACAAATATAATTCCAAACAATCTTACATATATAATTAAGGGACAGTTCAAAAGAATTCTACAGACTGTGTTCTACAAAAAGAATTTTAAACACACAATTCTACAAAGAGAATCTTAGAATTCTGGAGACATAATACAAAGAGATGGTATTCCAAAACATAGAATTTTACCAATTATATTGTAAACACTAAATTATACAGATAAAAATTGAAACAAAAAACTGCCATGACTACAATTTTAACCATAAAATCATATGAATAGAAATCTAAACAAGATAATTTTTCAGTCAGAATTCAAAACACAGAATTCCACAGAGAAAATATTAAACAATGCTTCTGATAAAATTATACTGACACATTTTAAACACATTGAATTCTAAACACTGAAATATACACGTATTATTTTATCTGTAGACTTTTTCTGACAGACATCTACAAATGGAATCCTGAATTCAAAGTTTTACAATTCTAAATGCAGTAGTCTACTTGAACACTAAACAAAGAATTTCCCAGAAGAATGCCAAATCTTGCAGTCTATAAATACAGTAGTACTCTAGAGACTGAACTCTTAAACATACAATTATATATATAGATATATAATCCCCAAACTCTGCAGATATAATTTCAATGTGTTCTAAATGTTTAATTCTATGGACAGAATTCCCATCATGAAATTCTATGGCTTCTCTACACATGCTTGAGATGAAGTTGCTTGAGCATCAGTAGCTGATAGAAAAAAAAGATGAATGGCATAACCAACTACTTTTTCCTCCTTAGGAAATTATTTGTGGTATGATTTCTAATGAGTGCTGGCAATGATTCACTTCTTTAGGGAGATTTCTCCCTTCTTCAAGTTGGTGGAACTGTGGAGTTGGTATATATAAGATCTGGGGGATTGCCCTCTCCCTACATTGAGGGGGTTGGGGGTCTTGCCCAATTATTAAAATAGGAAGAAAGGTGTTTTTCACCCTTTTGGATTTCAGGCATTTTGTTATTAATTTGGAATGCTGGCTTTTAGAAAGTTAATGTTTTACAGTAGAATCAAATTCTACGCATACACTTTTACAAATAAAATGTTAATTACAAGATTTTGAAGACTGATTTCTATTCTAACCAGTGAATTGTATTCAGCACATATACAATTTTACAGACAATATTATGTAAATTAAAATCTTAAGATAGCATTCATTCAGCACAGATTCAATTTTACAGAGTTCCATAAATTGAAATCTTAAGATATCATTCTTAACACAGAATTATAGAGATATATTTGCACATGTAGAGTTATGAATTCTAAAGATACAATTTAAAACAATTCTGCAGATAGAATTGCAAGTCCAACATCTTGCAGACAGAATGCCAAACACTGAAATAAACATACTTAATTCTAAAAATATTAAAAAAATAGGATTAATAGGATTTTGCTATATCAATATAAGTTTTGAATAAAGTGTAAAAGCAATTTTTAAAATTAGTAATTTATAGATAGAATTCTAAAGGAAGAGTTCTGGAGATGATATTCTAAACAAACTATTAATTCTGCATGTAGTATTTTTTCTGTACAGGGAAGACTTCTGCATATATCCTAAGACAGATTTGAATGTAGAATTATATAGAATGAATTCCAAACCAAAATGCTGTTCGCAGAATTTCTAACATAGAATTTTAAATAGATAATTGTACAGATACAGTTCTAAAGACATCATCTTACAGATAAGTTATCACTGAAAGAATTCTACAAATGCATTTCTAAGTTTGCAGTTCTATTGACTAATTATTAGTAAAGAATTCCTCAAACAGAATTTCCAACACAGCAATTGTAAAAATAGATTTCCAAGTACATAATTCTCTGGATAGAATTCTACAGGAACAATTCCTAACAGTGACAGTTTGTACTCAGAATTCTATCAATAGATTTTTAATAAAAAATCCTACAGACTGAGTTTTAAACAAAAGCCTAGAAATAATATAGACATCTACAAATATAATTTTAACACAGAGTTCTTTAGGTATAATTTTTGATGATGCATTTTACAGAAAGGTTTCTAAGGTTTTATGAAAATTCAGCAGTAGTCAATGTTATGAGTAAAAAAAAATTGAGGTTGCTGAATACCACTTTCTACAGTCAATAAAATGGTTTTGTTTGGGAGGGGGATTCCCCTGTACCTCACACAAGGGAAGAATTCCCACCTTCTTAAGTTATGCATACTAACACCAAGGTCACACTGCAATAGAGGAAAGAGCTATGGCAGTGATTCCTGAAAGCACCATTCAGTGATATTGGCTCACAGAAGCAGAATATGTCCTATTATTATACAGTTGTTAGGCTCCCACATTTTAATTAAAATATCTATTGATACAATTATGGGCACACATTTCTGTATATAGAATTCCAAGCACAGAATTCAATTGATGGGATTCTAAACATAGACATCTCCTTGCACAGTTCTACATAGATAATTCAAAACTATTTTAGGCATGTATATTTATTTATTAATACACAGTTACAAAAACAGAACTCTGAGATGTAATTCTATGAACAGAATTCTAAACACAATATTCTATAAGACAGAGAATTATAAACATATAATTCTGAGGACATAATTCTAGGGGTGGAAGTCCAAGTTTAAAATTCTATTGACTAATTTCACAATTCTACAGAAAGAATTCTAAATCCTAGGTTCTACAGGTAGAA
>NC_056735.1:836183865-836198865 GCF_019279795.1 Protopterus annectens
TACCATACACCTTTTTTCTAACAGATACAAAACTTATTCAAAAATAGATAGGGTCTTTATTTCTAACCAGATGGTAACAGATTTAATTAATTCCAAAATCATTTCATGTCCTATATCTGATCATAATTCAATTGTTTTTGAATTCATGATAAAAATACTCATAATGTTCAGATCAAAAGGATACCAGCATACTTAACTCAACTAAAAGACTATAAAGAATATATACTTTCAGAAGTAAAACATTTCTTAGACATAAATAACACTCCTGAAGTCTCCATTGTTTATGTTTGGGATGCCTTAAAATCATATCTATATGGACAAAGTATCAGATGGTATAATAATAAAAGGAAATCTTGGGATAAGGAATTGTTAGATATTCAAAGTAAATTAGACTCTTATAAACATAATAATAAAGAAAATATTATGGACAAGAAAGTTATTGAAGAAATAAACAAACTAAATGAGAAATACAAAGAAATTTTAACTCATAAAGTTAAAATAACTTTAGAGAAATACAAGTTTTTGTCTTATTCAATAAGCCCTAAATACTTACATAGACTTAAAAATAAAACAAAAAAGTTGAATAAACAAAACCATATCAAAGAAATCTTTTCTCTATGGAAAAAGAAGAATGTTTCTAGTATACCAGAAATACTAGATGAATTTAGAAATCACTTTCACAAAATTAACCATAATAATATTAACATGGAACCTAAAGATAAAATAAAGGAGTTTATAACCACAAATATGAATAAAAAGCTTAATAAACAACAGATTAAACTATTGGACAAGAGTATTTCATATACAGAAGTTATTACACAAATAAATAAGCTTAAATCAAACAAAGCACCGGGTAATGATGGTATTATACCAGAGATATATAAAATCCTTTCTAAAAATACATATTCATTAATACATAAGGTTTTTATTTTGGCCCAAACTGAGTTAATAACCCCCCCATCTTGGCAATATACATTTATTTTGCCAATTTTAAAACCTAATAAAGATCCAACTAGATGTTCTTCATATCAGCCCATCTCATTACTTAATGTTGATTATAAAATGTTTATGAATATCTTTGCTGATAGATTAAAGACAATCATTCCCGGCATTATAGATATAGATCAGGCAGGCTTCATTGTAAATAGAAATACTTTTGATAATATAAGAAGAACTTTAACATTAATAGATTTTGCAAATAGGAAAAAGAAAGATTTAACACTTATTAGTCTTGATATAAGTTCAGCATTTGATTCAGTAAGTTGGGACTATCTGTTTACCTTAATGAAGTGCACAAACTTCTCGGATGCATTTGTAAATCTAATTGAACATTTATACAAAGGAACGTTGGCTTATATTAAGGTAGGAACATATGTTTCACAAAAATACCCATTCTTAAAGGTACAAAACAAGGATGTCCACTTTCTCCACTATTATTCACTTTAGTAATGGAGCCTTGGGCTAATTTGATCAGAAACAGTACTGACATAGAGGGTTTTGAAATAGATGAAAATACAACATCCAAAATTCAACTTTTTGCAGATGATGTTCTAATTACATCAGCAGGATCTAATTCTTCTATACAGTCTCTATTTGATAACATGATGAATTTTAAAAGTATTTCTGGTTTAATATTCAATGAAGAAAAAACTAAAATACTAAGTATATATACACGAAAAAATATTCTCATTAGTGATTTTACTAAATATGTACCCAATTCAGGTCAGATAACTTATTTAGGTATAATACTATCTAAAGATATTAAATCTATTATATATAATAATTATAATACCTGTTTTCTTAATATACAAAATCTTTTTAATACCTGGAATAATATGTTTTTTACTATGGAGGAGAGACTTACAATTATTAAAATGATAATATTCCCCAAGATTTTATACTTAATACAATCAATAATACTTCCACCTACAAAAATAATTATCAAGAAACTGAACACACTAATGTTAAATTTCTTATGGGCACCTAATAGACCTAGGATTGCATTAAAGAAACATACTGATAGCTGGTCTCAAGGGGTATTTCTTTTCCAGACTTTAATTTATATACTATCTCTTCTATTGTAAAAGTTATTACTTTATTAATAGATCAGTCATATGTCACAAAATGGAAAGATTATTGGGAGCTAATTAGTATACACTTCATGAAAATCTCCTTAACACATAAAAATATGATTGTAAATAACTCCATGTTATGGTTACTAAAGGAATTTTGTACTTCACCTATTACACCTAAACATATGGTTTGTTACCCATTAAATATTATTATTAGTTATCGTAACTTTATATTCATGCACCCTAAGTATAGGGAATGGAATTTTATTGTATTTCCTATAATGTATACTCAGGGTATGCTTTTGTCATCTACTTCTGAAGGAACTCATTTAGCTATAGATAATGATCTAAAGTACTGGTATCAGTTGATATCTGATAATAAAGTTAAAAATCTAGATTTCTTAAAACAAGAATTTGATCTAAGAGAAACTTGCTGGTTAGAGGTTCAGACCTTTAGACAACATCTCATTAATAAAATAGATTTAATGTCTATAACTGTTAAAGAATCTATTCCAACACTGATTGATTACTTGATATTAAATTTACAACATAAAGTTTCTGATAAAGGTAAACTTTCATACATACATAAAGTTATCAGACAAGAAACTTTTACAGTGTAGATTCATACTGGAATTATTTCACTTCTATTAATGGGGACCCACCAAATCAACAAGATAAACAATATATATTGGAATCTGCTTATAGAACTACGTCTTCCATTGTCTGGAGACTTTATATATGGAAATTTTTACATAGATCTTTTATACACCTTTGATGATGAATAAAATAAATAATAAAGATAATCTATGTAAGAGATGTAATGTAGAAATTAATGCTGACTGGGCTCATATGTTTTATGACTGTATAAAATTGAAAGAATACTGGAAGTCAATTAATGAATTTTTGCAGGCTCTTTTACAGATAATTTCATTATTTCTAAATCTCTTATATTATTCAACACACCTGTACCTCAAAGTGTTAAAAAGGTTAAGCTTCCCTTGTTATGGTCTATTTTAGCAGTGGCTAGGAAAATAATAACTAGAAATTGGATTTCAGATACACCTCCTTCGTTCAATGAATTTAAAAATGTTATGAATATAGTGTGCCATATGGAAATAAACACAATTAGGACTAGAACAAACAGAAAAACATCTTATTTTATTGTATGGGATAATTTACAAAATTTGTTAAAAAAATTTTAATTTCAATAGCATGGTATTTTAGTTTAATTAATTGATCTGATTGTAGTGGATGTCTTTGTAAATACTTTAGTTGTTTTGTAGAATATTATAATAATACCTATTTTTAATTACTTGTATAAAATTGTTATGAAATTTCTCTTATATGTTAAAACAATAAACCTGTTTTGAAAAAAAAAGAATGTCTGGAATAGTAGCCCAGTCATCTCTGATTGTTAAGAAGATTTTAAAGTTGATGGTAAATGCCATCATAGGCAACAGTTTGAATATACTGAGATTTTTTTTGCGCGCGCGCGCGCGTGTGTGTGTGTGTGTGTGTGTGTGTGTGTGTGTGTGTGTGTGTGTATGTGTGTGTAAAATATGGCATAAGTTTGTCTTTTCGTCATTTTTTTAATAGGTACAGCACAACATTCAACATTTTTGTGAAGTATGGTGAACTATTTAATAGTATGGTTCATTCATATGGTGTAATAGTAGACAAGAGTGTGATGTAAGATGTTTATTTTATTTAACATTTTAACCAAGAAAGTCCAACTTGGAATGAAGACAATTTTCAGAGGAGGCCCAGGGAGAAATGCTCCAGACGCATGTCTTTGTAACATGGGAGGAAACCGGAGCACCTGGAGGAAACCCACATGAACACAGAGAGGACATGCAGACTCCACACAGAAGGCACCCCAGCTGAGAATCAAATCAGAGAACCTCTTGCTGTGAGGTGACAGTGCTACCGCTGCACCACTGTGCCATCTAATGTTATCTTGAATAATATTATATCAGAGTTAAGCATACTTTCACTGAGCATAAATGGTATGTACATGATTCATTGACAAAAGAAGGTGCTCAGATTTATAGGCAACAGCAAGAAAATATGTTTTGTGTATTCAGTAAACTTGCATGACTGATTGCTTGACTGATACACAGTACAAAATACTTAAAGTACACTGATTATGTTCTGAATCAAGTGGCAAACCTTTGGAGTTGGATATAAGCTCTATACTATATACAATGACATGTTATATAGGTTTTAAAGCAAAAACTGCATTGTTTTTGCATTTCATTTTGTTGTTAAGACAGGCCTCTTAAAAGTTTTCTGAGAGCTGAAAATCCCTGTCTTGATATCATGAAAGACTGAACCCTCAATGCCTTGCTACCTAAATTAATGCACACACTACTATAGTTCCATGTTGAATTCATAAGAATTAGATTATTTCTTCCATGAACTGCAAGTTCTCAAATAATTCTTGCAGATGGAGCACCTCACATTGAAAATTAACACACGATGATATAGTAGTAAAACTACAATTTTAATAAGATGCTGCTTTTCTAAAGTGGTAGGCTACTTCAATTACCTAGTATGCTTTGATATTATATGCAAATCTTTGCTGCAGACCTACTATGACATCACTATATTGGTGTGGTTATGCAGAACAACTGAGTAAACAATGAGACAGTACACTATTATCTTTATATTTTGCAAAACTTTATAATGAGGGATACAATGGGAAAAAAATAATTGTAAAACAGCGATGCTTTCAAGCATGATGAATGCACTTTAAGAATCCTTGACTGAAAATAGTTCTTGCAAGCAACTCCATTCTGTGCATACAGGAGTAATAATTTTGTCAAAATATGCACCTGAGCTAATCTCTGTTTCTCAATATCTAGGCATTAGGAAGAGTTATATTATGGTTTATTGAGTTTTCTAGTGATAATCTAATCATTGGTTTCCTTATGTGCACTTTTTAATGACTACCAAGTTTTCACAGATGATATTGATTGTGGCTTGTGAGAGTGAGAAGTAACACCCATGATTTTAGCAGCTCATAGAATGCAATTTTATGCCATCAGACTGGAGTAGCACTAGTTTCATATCAGACATGACACTATTGGATATAACTGTGGAGAGGTATAGTTTGATTGATATTTGGACAATAAATTCATCTCAACAGAAAAAATTCATATAAATCACATTCTGTTTAACTAGCATTTAGAACTGATTATGTATTGATTACACAAAATGTATTCAGCTTTAAAGTAGTTTGATATTTGGACAATAAATTCATCTCAACAGAAAGAATTCATATAAATCACATTCTGTTTAACTAGCATTTAGAACTGATTATGTATTGATTACACAAAATGTATTCAGCTTTAAAGTACCTATGAATTGTTTCCTGTAATCTGTTCATAATCTTTATGTTTCAGTACAGTATCAGCAGGAATACTATTGAGAAAATATTCTTTATTATGCACTTGCTACTCATACATATGGTCTGCTGTACTATCCTTTAAACTTTAATTTGTCTTGCCAGAATAAACTGTATCTGTCGGGAAGCTGGCGCAGGGGTTAAGGGTGTAAGCTGTAGCACCTGTGGTGCAGCCTTTGATTGCATCATTAATCATTTGTATACTTTATGGCCTTGAGCATGTCACTTAACAAGACAGTGCTTGAAGGCAACTGGGAATTTGAGCTAGGCTCCTCATGGTACCATAGACTGCAGGCTTATGAGCCTATTTACAGGCATTGCATTGTGCCAGATACACCACTGGTTGAATTTGCATTAAGACATATATAATACTGTCTCAATGCAGTGCTTCTGTATATTTTTTAAGTTTCATACATTTCATTCATAATTAGTAAATAGTAAAGGTTCTTCTTATAGTTCATAGGTTTATAGGAGGTTACCTGACTAGCGGCCCTAGAGCCTTTATGAGCCCAGCAATGTTTATTTTATTTTTATTATTTTATTTTACATTCGTTTACCGGGAAAGTCCAGCTGGACTGCTGGCCCATTTTCAGCAGAGGCCTGGGGAGAAAAGCTCCACTAAATAGATACAATTATGAAAAGAATTACATTAGCTCCACTAAATAGATGCAATTATGAAAATAATTACATTGGCAAAAATAGACGGCACATTATTTAAGTACATTGCAGACAAGAAATAAAAGGGAATATACAATATTTACACCTTAAGAACTATAGCATAATCAAAACAGTTAGGTATCATAAGTAGTACAAGTCAAACAGAAGTAGTGACTGTACATTAATTAGGCAGCATGTCATTGGTGGACATTTGCAGAGAGTCATAAAATGTATCCCCATTTGTTCTTTTTGGTTAGTTTGAAGAACACATTCATGAACTGAGTCGGTCTTTGATCAACACCGGCTACCCCTGTCCATGTGGGACATGGGTGCCACCCCAGGGGTGAATTTACATCTACTATCCAATTATCTAGGTTGTGTTTGAATAGGATCGGTGAAGAGCTCTGTTTTATGTGAATAGGAATTTTATTCCCAAGAAGCAACAGTTTTGGGAGACATATCTGTCTCTCCAGCATGTTCTGCTAATGTCACAGGCTAGGTTGAGATCCCTAGAATGAGTGGCTCTTGTGCCATTTGACTTGTGGATGTACAGAATTTCCATTAGGGCAGGGTCAGAGATTGCCCTATAAGCCAGGCACAAGTCGCCTTTCGGTAGCCTATAAGATGAAGAGTGAAGTGACAGGGTTTTCAGTCTGTCCACGTAGATCATGGTTTGGAGTACCTATATTTTCTTTGTGAAAAACTTCTGAGGTCTCTGCAGCTGCTGCAAGTGCCTGGGGAGGTATGTGCAAAAGGGTGCATTATACACTATTAATGGTCTGGTGAGGGTCACATACAGCTAAGTTATAATATCCCTTGACCCAGATGCTATGCCCATGCTTATGATGTGTGCTACATAGAAGGCTTTAAATACCACTGTGGAAACTTGGTGATTGAAGTTCAGACTGCTGTCAGCCTGTGCTCCCAAGTCTCACACCACTGGGTTGGAACTTAGGGGGGGTCCTGTCAATATTGTAATTTTAGGGAATTGTGTTTTACCAAAGTGAATAATAATTTTTTTTTTTATTTTTTATTTTTTTGCATTTAGTTTTAGACCATGGCTTTGGCACGAATCATTCATTTGTTTTATCCCTTCTTGTAGTATGTCAACATCATTGGGGGACTCAATGATTGCTCCCAGTTTACAATCATCAGTGAACTTGGTAAGCCAGAGGCCATCTACTTTGGCCTGGACTTCTGATAAATAGATGCCAAACAGTAAGGGGCCCAGTACAGACCCACGTGTGGTGATGGGTCTACTGGTGGAGGTGGAGTCACCAATTTTGACAGAGTGTGTTCTGTCAGTGAGCCAATTGGCTACCCATCTAGTAACATAAGGGTTAATCCTAATCTGGGAGAGTTTCTCAATGATGCTAAAGTGGGGAATTGTGTTGAAAGCCTTGGCAAGTTCAAGATCGGTTGTGTGCACTGTCTTACCTTGTCTATGGCTTTGGTGACATTTTCAAAGACATCTACCAGGTTTAATAAGCATGATATACCCTTAATGAAGCCAAACTGGGTTGGGTCCAGCATCTGGAGGTCACCTATGTCCTTTTTATAAGGTCCACAATAATTCTTTCCATGGCCTTGCAGATAAGGCTGGCTAGACTTATGTCATTCCAGGGGTCAGTTGATGGCCCCCCCTTCATGCAGGGGGGCTACTGTTACTGTTCTCCATTCCGCAGGAACATAGCCAGTTCTCAAGCTATGATTAAAGAAAACACCAAGTGAGTCCACTAACTCTTGTATTAAATCAGTAAATAAACAACCTGGGATATTATCTGGTCCCACTGAGGCTGTATTTTTGGCCGTGGCAAGTACAGAGATGACCTGTTCTCTAGAGATACTAGAAAGAGGACTGGTGTCAGGTATGCTTTGGGATATGGTAGGTGGGGATAGAGGACTGAGGTTTCTGCTGAATCTATCAGCTATCAGGTTGATGATATATTCTGGTGTAGTATGAATGATCTCATCTACAACCAGTTTGGCACATAGCTGGCCATTTCCTTTTAGACTTCAGACATAGTTAAAGAATGCCTTATGATTATCCTTGGCTAGTGATGCAAATTTAGTTTCATAATTTGCTTTAGAAAACTTTACAAGATTTTTGATTTTCTTGTTTAGGCCTAAGAGGGAACTCTTCCTCTGCAGAGTGATATCCTTCTTGCTTTTGGACAACAGTTTCTTCCTCTTGTTATATTATCTGTTTATACTTGAAGTCACCCATGGTGGCTTGTTTTTATGGGAAGACCCGATTTTGATCCAGTTAGGTACAGCAGAGTTTATGCAGTCACTTAAGTATTTGTACAGGGCATGTCATACACTACTGCATAATGATCATTAATGTCTGTGATTGTGGGTGGTATGAAGCTTTTTATATCATCATTTAGTAGGGTGTAGTTAGCTTTGGTAAAGTTTTTTATACTTTTTGTTCCTGTGAGGGTGTCAGTCCAAGTAGTTACTTCAAATGAGACCAATTTGTAGTCAGACCTAACCAGGGAGGTCATCACATATGGGGAACTACAGTGACCCCCCCCATCTTGGTGAGTACTATGTCCAGAGCATTAGAGCCCCTAGTTTGGAGTGCAGACTATCTGTTCCAGAGTATTTGTGTTAACAAAGTCCAGGAACCTCTGAGTTAGCATGTTTTTGCTCATGTATATCTCCCAGTCTATGGAAGGATAGCTGAAGTCTTCCATGACTAAGGTGTTGGGGTGTATGGTGAGGGATTACAGTAAATTGAGATAGGCAGTGTGCTTATCCTGGTTCATGTTGAGGGATTTATAGCTAGCAGTGATGTGGTATGGTACTTTTTCAGTAGTTAATTGGACATGGAGTAGTTTGAGAGAGTCATGCTGTTTGACCAGTCTTGAAGTGTATTTCATTTTAATGAAGATGAATACACCTCTGCCTTTGGTTCCTTTATGCTCGTTTGAGGTTTGAACCTGTGGAAGGCATTGTAGCCTTGCATGGCCAGGGTGCTCTAAGTGGCCTTGAACCATGTCTTGGTAACTGCACAGATATCAGCATCCTCCAAGGTGAGAAGTGCTTCATGGGATTGTAGTTTCATGTTTAAACTCCTAGCATTAAGCAGCATAACCCTGAGTTTGTCTCAATTAGATTTTGTTACACTGGAAAATTTGTTGTTGTGTCATTGCCTAAAAAAAGGCACTAAGGGGAGGCAAAGACCTTTTCCAGTATCCAAAAGCCTATGGGGCACAGGTGCAGACCATATCTAGCAAAGCAGCGAGGTGTATCTACCATATCCTCCGAGGCTGACAGATACTGGATCTCCCTGGACTGACACCAGAAGCTAACCTAATTGTTGAAGTCAATCATTTTTTCCTTATATTGTGACATGATCCTTGGTAAGGGAAAGATACTGCTTAGCGCTAGGGACATATCTGTCTGGGACACATAATCAGAGAGTTCCATCATGTCTCACTTCATACAGTCCACAGAGGTACATCTCAGGTCAATCACTTCAACATGGACTATGACAGAGTCATAACGGTAATTGTTGTTGAGTGGCTTGAGTGCATGCATGATTTGTTGTATCCTGTCACCTGGCAGACAGCTCACCATGACCTTCTCCTGTCTAGTCTGATGAGGGAGACATCTGTATGTCTCACTATGGAGTCACCTATGACCAAGACAAGTGATGTGTTCTTCCTTGGGGACTTATTTGTTGAGACACGTGTGTATGTTGATATATGTAGTGGTTTCTTTTTGATTAGTGATGAGTGTGGATGATGTGCATTTGGGAGGCCTCTGTTCTTTTGTTAGGCTTTTAGTGAGTACCTCTACGTATGTGGGTTTTTATGTCATGACCTTATTTTGTGAGAGGTGAGGTTTGCTTGAGAGGTGAAGCGTGTGTGCTGAGAACCTTTTGAGGTCTAGTTTTTTACATGAGAGAATTGTCTGCAGTTCCACAGGCAGTGTATTTGCATCTTTCACATAGGGTGTTACGTTGCTTTAGGAGTAGATGGTTATCAGTATACATGAAGCAATTGCTACATTGCCTCAAGATGCCCATATCAATCAAGCTAGCAGAAGAAATTACAGAAAACTGCCCATCCATTATGCAGGATTTTTCTGAATGTGGTATTTGGGAAGGAAGTGGGCTTGCTGGACTTAGGACTTTGGCTTAACTTGTGCTAGTTTGACTTAAAATAGCAAAGGTAGTGGGTGTATAGTAGGCTGTGGATGATTAGTGTGAGAATGCTACTTGCAGCACAACTGAATTGCCCTTTACTCAGCAGGGAAACTTGGTGGGGGGGGGTTCTACTGCAAGGTCTCTAGGGAAAAATGATGTTCCTAGTTGTGTGCATCTATACAGAGCACTGCTAAACCCTGTTGCGCAGTGTGCAGCAATGAGCAAATGTGAGGCTTATATGCAGGTGAATTTAAACAGTTTTTAACACAGCTACCAATGGGAAAGCCCCAAACTGAGCATTTCCCAACTCAGATGGGTCTTGAGCTACACACTTCTGACACAAGGGTGCAGGGAGACCTCTTAATGTAAGCCCTCCTAATGTAAGATGGCTGATTTAAGAGCACAGTGATAGCAAACAGTCTAGATTCAGCAGGCCTGAATCTAGCCTATGCTATATAAGGCAATGAAACACAATTTAAACGTTCAGTGTAAAAAGCAGTCACAAACAGCTAAAATGAAGCAGTAATTCAATTAAATACAGTGAGCAAAGTGCATTGCTGGCTTAAAATATACTTATTTTTTATTTTATTTTCAGTGGATACCTTGGATTTCAGTACAAATGCACTCCAGACCTCTGACTATAGTTTATTTTCATTAGAATGTATATATATATATATATATATATATATATATATATATATATATATATGTTGACACTGGTGTTTTTGATTTATGAAATCATGGATTAACTTAAATGGAGTGTGACGGGGCTGCTCAGTAGCAGATCTACTATTTGTTTACTCAGTGGATCCTCTTATTGAAACATTTGGATCCACTATAAATGAAGAAAAATTGCCTAATGTAAGGTGGTACATAAATCTATATAGTTTGAAACACATAGAAATAAATGAATTGAAAATATAGATATGTGTTAATAGAATTATAATTACAAAAATGTATGCTTATAATTCAGGCAGACTTTCTCATGTAGAATTTTAAACACAAGTTCCTGCAGGTGGTGTTGTAAACAAGGAATTCTTTAGAATGCAGT
Organism: Protopterus annectens; assembly: GCF_019279795.1. Taxonomy (NCBI): domain Eukaryota; kingdom Metazoa; phylum Chordata; order Ceratodontiformes; family Protopteridae; genus Protopterus; species Protopterus annectens. The sequence continues at coordinate 836,195,208 of NC_056735.1, forward strand.
CTAGCTATAAACTTGTATATACAAAATTTTAAACCCAAAGGTCTACAGACAGAATTATACTCACAGAATTCCATAGCCAAACTTCTAAATGCAGAATTCTACAGATATAATTCTTAACACAGAATTTTACAAATAGAATTCTAACTGAATAGTCTTACAGATGTAGTCCTCAACACACAATTACTGAGAGAAAGAGAGAGAGAGACATATGTAAAGCACAGAATTCCACAAATAGTGTTCCAAACGCATAAAAGTCTAAAGCTAGAATTCAAAACAAAATTCTGCAGGTAGAATTCTAATCACAAAAGCCAACACACAGAATTCTACTAAAATAATTTTTAACAGACAAAGCTGAACTCAAAATTTTACAGATGGAAGGCTAAAAAGCATACTACATATAGAGTTTTAGACAAAAATTTACAGGTAGAATTCTGAGCACAGAATTTTATAGACAGAATCCTACAATCATAATTCCAAGTAGAAAATTTCATGAACAAAACTCTAGAAAGATGTCCACAAGAAAAATTCTATACATAGAATTCAACATCTACAATTCCAGAGACAGATTTCTACACATAGACTTCTAAACATAGACTTTTGTTAATAGAATTGTAAATAGAAATCTACATGTATGCCACTAAGCTTAGAATTCTCTACACATATTTGCAGGGAAGCAAGATTGCCACACTGATAAACAGTACTCCACCTGTTTCTATGCAACTGATGTGACATAAGTTACAGTCTGGGACCAGTTCAGATACAGGCAGTATTCTGATTGTGAACTGCTTACCATTATGGAGGTGACCTTTCATATGAAATGCATGCATGGCGTACTATGCTTACAAATTGAGGTAAGATTGCAAATAATATGCTTAAATATTATGTTACTTTTATGAAGTGTACAGTGTGTTAAAACACATTTCAACTGCATCCCAGTCCTATTCCATGAAAACATTATCCAGCTGAATTTTAAAGACATAACATTCTAAGGTAAAAGATAACAGTTCTAAATGTTAAATTCTAAACCCAGTATTCTACAGCTAGGCATCTAAACACACCATCTTACACACTGAATGTTAAATAGAGATGCCTACATATAGAATTCTAGAGATGGAATTCTAAATATAGAATACTACATATTTCTCTGGCCAGAATTCTGTAGACAGAATTCTAAATACAACATTCTGTATGTAGAATTTTGCAGAAAAAAATCACAGCACAGAAATCAACTATAACCACAGAATTTTTCAGATAGAAGTTTTAATGAAGACTTCTGCAGACAGAGTTTGCAAAACAAAATTCTACAAATTATATTCCATAGGCAGAAGTCTACAGATTGACACCTATACATTTAATTAAAATTCTAAACTACAGCAGCAAATAAATGAATAAAGAAAATAAAAATAAAAAAAATGCTACAGATTTAATTCTAAGCACATAATTGTATTGTAAATACAAATCTGTAGATAGGAATCTTAACAAAAAATTGCAAACACAGAATGCTAAACAGTGAACTTAACCAATACAACTAAAAATGCAGAATTTTACACTATAGATCGCAGAACAAAATCTGATCAAAGACTTATTGAAATAACACTCACCCAGAATGCTAGATCCAGAACCCTTCATATACAATTCTAAACACAGAATTCCCGATACAGAATTCTGCACACATAATTTTACAGAGAAAATTCTAGAACTAGATTTTGACACACATAATTCAAAATGCAAACAAAGCTATGTAAATATATATATATTTAAAGTTCTAAAGAGAAATCTACACATAAAATTCTTCAAGTAGAATTCTGAGCAATTATACAGGTAGAATGTGTAACAAAGACTTCTATAATTATAAATCTAAATTAATATTTTCATAGGTTGAAATTCAAAGCACAGAAATCTACAGGTAGAATTCCAAATGAGGAATTCTTCAGGTTGAGTTCTAAGCACAGACTTTTTTTCAGAAAGAACTGAGAACATAACAACCTACAGTAAAAATTCTTTACACAGAAATATATAGATTTTATTCTATAGATAGAATTAAAAAATAACCCAGTCTTCCATAGATAGATTCTTAAATAAAGAGTTCTACAGATTTCTTTCTAAACATGCAGTCCTACATAAAGACTTTTATGAACAGAATTCCATGAAAAAATTATAAGCACTGAAATCTTCACACTATGTTTTGTGAATATAATTTCAGTCAGAGATGTATATATAGAAATTGAAAAGCATAGATACAATTCTAAAAGAAAATTCTATATCTTTAATTAAAATACAGAATTCTACAAATAGATTTCTAAAGAAAACTTCTTCAGAGTGAATTGTTCTGATATAACTATTGATATAGAATTTCAGATAAGAAATTCAAACAGACTTCCATAAGGACACACAACAACAAGCAAGGGGCTCCTCCAAAAACATTTTATATAAGTACACAGATAAAAGTTAGCGCTTTCATACACATCCAATATGTGAACTTCATCAGACAACAAAAGAATGGCAAATGGTTCCATTAATAACCAGAAGCCTAACAGAGACATCATCACTTCCATTAAAACTTAAAGAGCCAGCAAAAAAATAACAATAAAAATAAAAATGTAGTAATATAATATAATATAATGTAAAAACACATAAAATAACACATACCCCACCTTAAATGCAAGATAAGAAGACTTTTAACTCTCAAAAAGTTAGTTAGAAAACTGTTTATCTCTCCAAGGATTTTAATTTAAGAACACACTTAAGAGAACATTGGTCATTAAGACTTGGGTAGGCAAAAGCATTTATTCTAAGTTGCCAGGAAAGCTCCCTTTCCACTAAGAGGAGAGGCCAAGGGCCACCCCTAAACCCTTTCTGAACATGATCAATAGCACAATAAAGGAAGTGATGCCCTCCATTTGGCCAGGGCATTGTTAATATTCTGCCTACTAATACTGTGTTGGTGCTCATAAACTCTTTGTTTCAAATGCCTCTCAGTTTTTCAAGTGTAGAACCCAGGGCACAGTTGACATTTAGCAACATAGATGATACCAACACTGTCACAATTATGTTTATCCATGATCTTGAAAGTGTTACCATTAATAGAAAAAGAATTAGACACACTCATGAATTTACAAAAGTTACACCTACCACATTTCCACATTCATTGGGTGATAATAAGATTTTTTCTCTAATACAAATTTCAAATCCCTGCTTCGTCTAAAAATAAGTCCAGGTTTATCAGTTAGTCTCTGCCGAATTGTTGGGTCTTCTAACAGAATTGTCCAATTTTTAGACAAAATGTCCCTCAAGGAATTTGCATCAATAGGAAATGCTGTGGTAAACTTTAGAGAAAAATCACATGTATCTGCAATAGATCGAGAATGGTCAGTTCCGAATCCCATAACCTCATCTAAGCCATCATTAATATCACCTGGCAAATGCCGCAGTTTATGTTTCTCACCAAGTATAGGTTTAACCCAACCTAACATTCTTTTCCTGGTCACTTCAGCAATAATTTTGTCAACCAGAAACCCAGGGTATGCCATTTTAATAAACATATCCCTCAAGTTCTCATATTTGGCTAAAAATTCAGTGTCCAAACTAACCATTCTAGCAGCTCTCACAACCTGACTTTTAATAACACCCCTCTTCTGGTGAAAGGGGTGAGAGCTGC
>NC_056735.1:836203865-836290259 GCF_019279795.1 Protopterus annectens
AGTTGGAATGTCCACAAATGTTTTTCACAAGGAATATTCAGGGCGTGAATACCCTGCCCAGCACTGATCACCTAAAGGCTCTGTCTCTGTAGTCAGTTTTATACAGGCTGCTAAGAGGGGATCTTTGATTGGTTTACAAGACTTCCTCAGACCCAGCCCTGATAGATCTGGTGCACATGTGAAAACATACAGCACCAGAAACATTAGATTCAGGGATATGAACTTTGCTTATGACATAAACAAAATGTGCAGGAGGACAGATGCATCCCAATGGATCCCCACACTATGAAATAAGCTCCCTAGCCACATAAAACAGAGTTTGTCCTTTACCCTATTCAAAGAAAACCTTGACAATTGGATGATAAATCACAAATTTACCCCAGTCAGGCCCCCATGTCCCTTATGGACAGAGGCCATCAATAAAAAAAGCATTATCCTAACACTCGCCTACAAATTCTTAGCTACCTGCCTACTAACCTGCCCCCATATAATACTTGGACCCCGAATGGCTTGGAGTACATGGCTAGGGTTGTATGGTTCTTAGTGCTCATTAGCCAGTTTATGAACCTATAAATCTATTTGTCAATCCAACTGAATGAGTTTCTAAATGTCTATTCATAGAACTCTACCAATAAAATTTTATGATGGATTTTAAACATAGAAAATTGTGAAGAAAAAATTCCAAACAGATAAATCAGGGTATAAAATACTAATTACCAAATTCTGCAGACAAAATTCTTCAGATAAAACTCTCAGTGTAGAATTCTACAGATAGCATGTTGCATACAAGGTTCCACACATAAACTTTTACAGATAACATTTGAAGCAAAGGATTACTCAGGAAATATGTGAGACACAGATTTTAAAATGAATTCAACAGCTAGAATTCTGTGGGCTTAAAATCTACAGCTATAATTATAAAGACAATGTTCTAGAAAGAGATTTCTACAAATGGTATTTATAATTCTACAGGTAGCACAATCCTAAAGACAGAATTTTATAGACAGGATTTTAAATGCAGAACTCTACCAACAGAAATCTTAATGCAACATTCTGCATAAAGAATTCTAAAAACAAAATTCTACAGTGTACTAAACTCCCATTTCTACAGAGATAATCCTGTTTAAAGAATTACAAGCATAGACATCAAAACACAATAGAATTCTACGTCACAAAGTTGTTCACATGGAATTCTAAACAAATAATTCTTCAAACCAAATTACACATTTAGAATTCTAGATAGCAAATTCTCTTGACAGAATTCTATACATCAAATTTTATACAAGAAGTTAATATGATAGAAATCTAAAGACAGAATGTTATATGTAGCACTTTAAAGATCAATTTCTAGACACAAATTATACAGCTGGAGTATTAAACAGTGGTAACCTACATTTCAATTGAAGCATACTATATTGAACAGTATGCTATCACTCAGACAGTCTCAAACTTCTATGTCAGTCACTGTCTGAAACATTTGGAAAAGAAAGGTAAAACATAAAACATTGCTCCAGCAGTTAGCACGGAAAATTTAACATCTGTAACATTGAACAGGCAACCACATAACCTTCCTAAGCATACAAAACATCCCCAAGAGAAAACTCACTTCAATCCAACATATAGTTCAGTCCACATATACTTCAATCCAATTACAGAAGTATATTGTGGTGATCAGAATATGAAACAAGATGAAGGGGTTGCAACTAAAAGTAAAATAGCAAGCTTCCTAGAGAAATTTGAACCAAACATGGTGCCCTTGCTGGAGAAAGATCAGCAAAATGATGACAGCAAGCAACTGGCAAGGGAATGCTGTATTACAATACTTAAGGTGTATTACTGTTGCTTTTGAATGTTACAGAGTATTTTTTAATCTTACATTGATGTTATGTTATCAGTGTTTCAGACAGTCACCAATATTGATGTTTGATGATGCTTGATCAATGATATGCTTATCGACTTAAGGTGATTTGACTGAAACTTTGGAAGCCATGCACAATGTTCCACCAACAGATTTCTACATAAAGAATTCTACAGATGAATTTATAAACACACAGTTTTACAGATAGAATTATAAGTAGAGAATTTCAAAGAAAGAATTCCAGACAGAGACTCGACAAACGCATTTCTAAGATAGAATTCTAATCACAGAAGTCTACAGACATAATTCCAGTCACAATATTATGCAGACTGAATTTAAAACACATAATTCTACACATATAATTGTAAGAAAAGAATTCTTCACACAAGATTATCTAGAAAAGTGAACAGGTACTTTTCTAGACAGAAAATTCATGAAGTAGAATTCCAAACACAGTGTGCTACTGACAGAAGTTTACGCAGAGAATTCTACGTCAGATTTCTAAGCAGAATTCTGCAAATATATATCTACAGCTATGAACAGTATTATATGGTTAGAAATGAAAGAGAACTCTGCAGAAAGAATTATTTACAAAGAATTTGAGAGAAACTTAAACTGAGTACTGTAAAATTAAACAGAACTCATGAAGAGCACAGTGCATTGACTTCTGTAGGCAGAATAATATGGAAAGAATTTTAAGCACAGAATTTTACAATTCACCTATGTGTGATCAAAGCACATCTTTTCAACTTACTGTTTTCCAAATGTTGAAAATAAAAAGAACATGGGGAGTCAAAAAAATACAAAACACACAAAAATATATATTTTTGCAGGGGACATGTCCACTGCACCTCCATTATATAAAGTAACTCCATGGTCACACCAAATATAGAAATGGACAAAAACCATTGGAATGCACATCTCCAGCTTGCATAATAGAATACATTGCTGTAAAAATTATAGCAACATTAAATTTATTAACTTGGCAGCTTTACCACCAATAATTCAATCACTCAAAGTAAGAAAAATCTATAGAGCAAATTCTAATGAGATTTCTACAGAAAGACTGAATTCTACTGACAGTATTCAAAAACCTAATTTTGCAGATCAACTTCTGAACATATAATTCTAGAGACCTAATTAAAAAAATATTCTTTAGATAGAATTTTATAGATAATAAAATTGCCAGATAGAATGACAGGTATAATTCTAGAGGCAGGATTCTATGGAGACAATTCTAGACGGATATTCTAGAAATGAATGTTTCTACATTGGTATTCTGGACACTAAACACTGCATAAACACATAACTGCAGAGGCAGAAGCCTGCACACAGAATTCTGAATGCAGAATTATATAAAATTTTAAATGAAATTCAACCCATACAATTACACACAGAAAGTTCTAATTACATAATTCTAAGTATGGACTTGGAAGGGTTTATATCACAGAATCAAAACTCAGAACATCGATCGCGCAAATGCACAAATTTTCACATAATTGAAGTGCCTGGATTTATGTCACACTACAGTGCAGATCGGGAATTTTGCCCTTTCTTCACTGTAGTGCGACCTTGGAGTAGGAATATATATTTAGTGGGTGGTGTGGGGGGGGCACAGCCCCCTACAATACAGTATTCGATTATGTGGATATTCGTGCATTTGCCCATTCGATGTTCTGAGTTTCGATTATGTGATATAAACCCAACTTGGAAGCATAAAACTCTACCAGAATAATTCTAAACAGAGTCTTTTTCAGTAATATACAGGTAGACTCTACACTTGGAATTTTAAGTATAAAATTCTACCAATAAAATTGCAAATGACAAAATATATATATAGAAATTGAAATAAAGCATTCTACAGATAGATGCCTGTACTGAGAAGTATCCAGCAAAAATTCTAAAAATATTATTCTACAGATAGAATTTTGAACTCAAAATTACACTAATAGAATTTGAAATGTCAAATTCTTCAGATATAATTCTAAACACAATACTCTTCATCAACAGTACTATAAACAGAACTTAAGCAAAGACTTCTAAATATATAATTCAAATCATAGCATGCTACAGGTTGAAATCTGCTGATAGAATTTTAAACAGAATTCTACAGGCATATTTCTAAACCTCAAATTTAGCAGACAGTTCCAAAACCCATCAGTACACATGTAGGATTATGCAAAGATAATCCTCAGCACAGGCTTATGTATGGTCCATTTTGTAGATGTTAAGTTTATATGCAGAATTTTAAAGAAAGATATCTAAACAGAGAATTCTACTGATATAATTCAAATAAAAAAATCCTACAGATTCATAGGTTCATAGGTGTATACTAGGCTAACAAATACTAGGGCCTCTATAAGCCTAGCCATACCACCCAAATATGACCTGTAAATGTGTTTTCATGCAGGGGTTGATTTTTGGTTATGACATGATTTACTGATTGCCTCTGTCAATCAGAGATATACGCACCAGATCAAGGTTGAATTTCTGATTTCCCATCTAATGGTTGAAGTCACACATGAATAGAGTTAGGGAGGGACTTTACTTCAAAAGGATGGCTAGCTTATCCCAGAGAATGGAAATTCTCTGAGAAACATATCTGTCTCTCCAACATGCCCTATTTATATTCCAAGCAAAATGTAGGTCTTTGGATGTAGTAGTTCTAATGCTGTTTGTTTTGTGGATCTGTAAAAGGTTCAGCAGATTGGAATCAAAGGATGCCTTGTAAGCCATAGATTACCTGTCAGTAGTCTTTAGGACACAAAGTATAGAGGCAGGGCTTTGACATGATCTGCATAGGGCATTGCATTTATGCCCTGTATTCTTTTTGGAAGGAGTCTTTGCTGATGTTCCAGTTGTTTCATGTGTCTGGTCAGGTATATACTGAAAGGAGCACTATACTCTATAATGGGTCTGATGAGGGCTGAGTATAGTGTTATGATGATTTCCCTGGACCTGCATGCCATCCCATGCCCTTAGTTGTAAGTTGAGCAACATAGATGGATTTTCTTACTGCCTTAGACATATGTTGGTCGAAGACTAGGTTACTATCTACATGTTCTAGATTTCTGACTAGAGAATTCTTAGGGATGCTTCATCAGTGATGTAGTTTTTCAGGTTGGCTGACTTCCCAAAAGGTGCTAAAATGCATTTCTTGCCATTGAGGTTTAAGCCTTGGTATTGGCACCAGTTATTTGTCTGTGTTAGGCCTTCCTGTCAGGTGTTTGCATCTTAAAAAAATTGCATAACTGCATGCAGTTTGCAATCATCTGCGAACTTGGTCAGCTGGAGGCCTTTGACTTTAGCTTTGACTTTTGAGAAGTAGATGCCAAAGAGGAGTGGGCCCAGCATGGAGCCTGGACAGACTCCGCTGGTGACTTACATCTTTGTGGAGGTGATCTCACTGATCTTAACATGGGTCCTACTATGAGCTAGCTGGCCATTCAGCATGTTATATAGGCATTTATGCCTAATTCTGTCAGTTTATTAGCAATGCCAGAGTGAGGTATTGCATCAAATGTTATATGATTTGTCCATCATAATGTCCCTCCATGATCATAACTCACTGTCTTGATCAATACCATTATAATCAGCACTATAACATCTCCTCCAGACTGTAGTAGCAGAATAAAATTTACCAGCATGGTAAGCTAAAATGCAAGAAATGTTTAGGTGATCAGACATACCAGGCACCAGACAAATATATCTCAAAACATTGCCCAGCACCTTCATTACGTAAACAACCTAATTCCATAGTCTCAAACCATGAAGAAAAAAAAAAAAAAAGAACCACAGTTAGTCACTGTTGGCACATAATCACAATTTTCAGCACCAGTGATTGTTTATAGAGCGCTTCAGTTTTCTATAAATTGTGATTCAACAAAATGTGATTTCAGTGAAATGCAAATTCAGTGAATTTTTTTCAGTGATTTGTGATTCAACAAAATGATATTCAGTGAAATGAAATGCAACCACATAAGTCAGTGATTTGTGATTTCAAGATATGGACTTGCATCTCTATTTCTCTCTATATAGACATATATTTATATCCACATCTATACATAAATAAATTCACACAGAAACCTCACTCTTTCATATATACATTAACATTTACAGCTGCAGCTACTCATGTAGTCACTATTCATTGTTATGCAAGTTTTAAGTCTTCAGTGAGGAGCTTTATGGAAACACCACTGTCTTTAATTTTGAGTGATTACTATCTATAATCGATCATCATGGCATGCCACCTTAGAGCTCAGTCTCCTTGAGTGACTCAGCACTTCCTTATACATATTAGATCTAGGGATAAAACAAGCTCTTTGTAAGCTTCTGTTTTTAAACTCCCTCCTTACTTTATACCATTTTAATTTAAACTATTACACACCCTCTATATGAGCACTCCTGTTTTATTCAGCACAGCTTCACTAAGAGGTCTTATTCAAACTGGAATTATCATTCCTACACATTTGTCCAATAACTATTAATAATTATTATTAATTATTATTATAAAGCTGAAAGGAGTAGAAATAGATTAATGATCCAAAAATTAAGAAATTTCATATCTTGCATAAAAGTTACACGAATATTTTTGAATATATATATGTGTGTGTGTGTGTGTGTGTGTGTGTGTGTGTGTGTGTGTATATATATATATATATATATATATATATATATATATTCACTTCCGAAGCTCGAAATACTGAAATCTCGAATTTCAGTATCTTGAGCCCAAGAAGTGAAATCCACAAAACAAAGAAAACTAAAAACTGCCCCATTCAGTGAATTTTCTGGGTCATTTATTTTGGTTACCTTGCTGAAAGATTTAAGATTTTGGCATTTCTGTTTGAAGAACACTTTTCTTAATAAGTTCCATAATAGAAGTTATTACTTGTGGCTCTCTTTTCAACAATTTTCTGTTGGAGACAACTTTGTCAAACTCATTTTGCATGTTGCCTTCTGCTGACTAAGGAAAGATGAACTGGTATTTGAAAACTGCTTGTCTAAGTCCCAGTCTTTGTTATTCATCTATAGTATTTCTCTGTAGAACTTAACTAATATTCTATTGAGACCGACAGCACCATTAGAGTTTCCTGTCACAGGTTGGTTTTGTTTCATAGAGTATACAAGTAAAGTTGCTACTTATCTGTAATTTTGGAATCTAGAATGTCAAATTCTATTTGACTGTTTAAACAGTAATCATTGTCATTCATTACATAACTTGAGAAAAAATGTTACATATGAAAGAATTTATATCTAGATCTAGTAACTGGATGAGATAATAGATTGTTGAGGTTTGGAATGGAATGTGTGAATACTTAAAAGCTGACCTGTTGTTTAAATGTGCTCTTGACTAAACTCAATAAATACTTTAGTGAGTTTAATTTTATCTAATTAGTGTAAGAACAAGCTTTTAAGACTTCAGACATTTACTGTGATCAAGTGATATAAAAGGATGCCCTGAAGAATGGATGGATGAATGAATGCAATGATGCATGGATGGATGGATAGGTGGATGAACTTATGGACGGATGGATGAGTGGAAACTTCAGTTTTGTGTAACTTAAATGTATACCTAAGGTACCTAAGGATATCCTTGATCCACCCCTTGACCTATTGTGGCTACTTCATTCATGAAGGAGAGGTGGTCAGGTTACCTGGTTTAAATTACACATTTAGTTTAAATTGAAAAAGCATAGGAGTTCTATATTTGGCTTTTTGCAATTTCTATTTCTCCTTTTATGTTGGAAAGAATGAGCATTCCTTGCAAAAGAGAATTTATGAATATCTTTATGATACGAGTCAGAAGAAGAGACCAATGTCTTATATAAACATAAGATTTCCTGTGGGAGAATAAGAAATTGTATTTCTTTGCCTTGAAACAGCAAGCTAGGAATGAAACTAAAAAATCCGTTTTACAAGACAAAAAACAATACTATTGTAGTTTACACACAGCAGACCAGAACAATTCTCCGAAGTTCTGGGCAGGTCTGAATAATTTACTTCATCCTGGAAAAACTTCTACCCCTATCCCTGCTGCTACCATTGCTAAACCCCCTGAGGTTGTTTCTGATAGTTTTAACCATTTCTTTACTGAGACAATTCAAGCACTAGCTAGCCAATTACCTCCTAGCTCCCCTGGCCCTGATAGTACCATCCCTATGAACCTGCTCTCATTCAGCTTCCAACCAGTGCCCACGTCACTTATCCGTACCTTGATCAAAAAATTAAAATTCACCATACTCTCCGCTGATCAACTCCCCGCCAAGTACCTTTAAAAATCAGCTGTTATTGCCTACCTAGTATCAATACTAATTAATCGTCCCATAGCAGAGCCTAAATTTCCCACCATCTGAAAACGCCCTACATAATCCCACTACATAAAGGAGGCTCCTCCACTGAATTCTCCAGTTATAGACCAATAGCTATACTTTCTCCTCTTGCAAAGATCATGGAAAAATTGTATACACAAACAACTCATGCACCACCTAATTCAGAATCACCTCATGGCAGATACCCAACACAGCTTCCATCCACACCACAGCACTACTTCAGCCCTACTAGCTTTTACCAATACCATAAACAATAACCATAACAATAATCACATATCCTCAGCCCTCTTCTTAGACCTTTCCAAGGCATTTGACATGTTTGACCACCAACTTTTGATTCACACCCTGCAAATTTTCTGTCTAGATTCTAAAGCCCTTCAATGGTTTAAATCCTACCTCAATGGGAGACAGCAGGCGGTTCTTTGGCAGAACATGCTCTCTAACCTATTACCTAACACACTTGGAGTACCACAAGGCTCCATACTAAGGCCCCTACTGTTTTCCATCTTTATTAATGACTTGTATACTGTCATCCCAAATGTCAGCTGTATCCAATATGCTGATGACTCCACCCTGATTTGCTCAGCTACATCTCCTACAGATTTATTTTCTGCTACCCAGTCCACATTTAATACTATAGAAAACTGGCTCTTTGAACATTGATTGATACTAAATCCCAAAAAAAACAAAAATGCTGTTATTCTCACCAACACAAAGGTCTGCTTCTTTTTCCTTTACCATAAATGCAAATGATGGCACAATAATCTCCTCCGACCCCTCTACAAAACTATTAGGCGTCGTTATTGATAATAACCTAAAATTCAACCTACATGTAAACTAATCGGTCAAAATCATCAATAAAAAACTAGGGTCACTTTACAGAATAAAAGCCTTCTTAACCCCTCCAGCTAAAATTGTCATAGCTCGCTCTCACCTACTTTCAAAATTTCTATATGCATCTCCCCTACTCTCTAATCTAAACAAGGCTGTACTTAATAAACTCTCAACTTGTTATAATCACATTGCCAGGTTTGCCACTGGCCTGCCTTTTAGGACACACCACTGCATCAATTTTAACCAGCTTGGGTGGCTTGAACTACCTAGTTTAACCCAATACAACCAACTGATTATGGCTAACAAAATCCTTTACAATCCGGATAATACTCTGGCACTTAAAAATCTTATCACCCTCTATAACAAAACATGACTGGTTCGATCCTCAAACAGACTACTAATTCAAACAATCAAAATTAACAATGCAGCCAGTGATTACCTCTTTGGAAACTCTGCAGGCAGAGCCTGGAATTCACTTCCAGCTGATATTACTTTGCTCTCCTCCCTAGGCCAATTTAAAACTAGACTCAAACAACATCTGGCACTAAATTGGCTTTGCCACTGCAACAAGCCTGGCTAACTTTCATCAATAATGTGAAAAATCTATTAATCAGTTTACTGTTGAATTGAGTCTATATTGAATCAGCGAATGCTTAAAAAAGTGAACGCTGATTCATCAACCCTATTTGAGCTAACGCTGAGAATCCCGAACAGCCGGAACCATGATTTTTTTTCTCAGGGAAAAAAAAAAAACTGGGCCTGCTTCGGGAGTTTGCCGTTTCCTCCACTGTGGTGCGATCTCGGAGTTGGTATGTTTAAGTAGGTGGGATGTGGGGGGCACAGCCCCCCACATTAAATGCTGTAAATAAGAGAAAAAGGTAAAAGAGGTCTCAAAGTAAGCACTCTATTTTCATCCTAAAGCCCTGCACTTGCTCTTATAAGTAATCTTATAAGTAAACAGTAATAAACTAAAGCACTACACCCTCTTATACTCCTTTTAAGTACTTGGCTCCCTATTGGTCCTTTCTGATCAGTCAAAAAGTAGTTTCTTACACTATTCTGGCATGTCCAAAAGTCAGTTTCGGGTTTACTCTCCAGTCCAGCTGGTGAATCTGGGAATCTTGAGGCAATGTTACAATTGCCTGATGTACACAGACCACCCTCTCTTCCTCCCTACAAGCTCAAATATATGTGAGAGATGCAACTATATAGCCAAACTGGAGGCTGAGCTCTCTCAACCCAGTACTGGCTCAGTCAGTCAGGAGGAGAAGGGAACCACACACACCACAATTCCAGTTTCACATAGACCTACCGCATCATCAAACCAAACACATAAACACACAAAAACATACTCGGAGGCTCTAAATAAAAATCTGCCTAAGCAGCAGAGACCTCCAAAGCAGACATCCAAGCAACCCCTACCCCACAACAATACCCATGTATCACATAGTTCACAAAGTCAGTGTGCCACGCAGTCACAGCCCTTAAGGCTAAACAACACACCTAATACACTTGTAATAGGTGACTCTATTGTCAGACACACTGACATCCCACTCAACATACTGAACAAGGAGAAGGTCACTGTAAGCTGCCTGTCAGGTGCCAGGATCCGCCACCTAATGCATGCACTCAGGTCACTCCAAAGCAAGTACAAGTATGACACCATCATTGTCCATGCTGGTGTGAATGACCTGAGACGTACCTCCCTGGACTACATGAAAAGAGACATAGAGGAGCTCTCTGATCATGTAGCCCAGGCTGGTATGACCCTGACTTTGAGTAGAATCTTGCCCTCACCAAAAATGATGCCACAGTATAAAGACAAAATGATCAATTTTAACAATTGGCTAAAGTATTGGTGTCATTTAAAGGGGATCCAGTGTCTGGCAGCCTGGGATGACATGCTCGACAAACCACGTTGCTTCGCTAGGGACGGCTTGCACCTGTCACCCCTGGGCTTTCGAATACTGGCTAAGGCTCTTGCCACCCCCATAGTGCCTTTTTTAGGCAAGGCTCAAAAGACAAACCCACCTCCATAGACAACACAATGAAAAAAAAACTAAGGATAATGCTGCTCAATGCCAGAAGTCTAAACCTCAAGATGCACGCACTCGAGGCTCTCCTCAGTATGGAGAATATCGATATCTGTGCAGTAACAGAAACCTGGTTCAAGGCTCCTGAGAGCACACCAGCACTACCAGGTTATACCTCATACCATGCTTTTCAGCCCGAAAACTCAAACCGAACCACAAAAGGAGGGGGAGTATCCATTTACATCAAAGATACCCACACCTCCAGGTTAGTGGCACTGCACGAAGCATCAGAGACCATCCATGTGCAACTAACAGTGGGAAAAACTGCCTTTCAGTTTGTAGCCTGCTACAGACCACCCTCCCAAACTCAGGAACCCCACTCGGCTTTCCTGAGAACACTGGAGAATATGAAGGTCTCTCCAAACACCGTTATACTGGGTGACTTCAACTACCCAAACATTGACTGGGAAAACTACTCAAGCCCCAACACCCTCACCCAATGGTTCCTAGAATTTATAAACTCAAATGCTATGGAACAACTGGTCACCACCCCCACAAGAGGGGAAAACATATTGGACCTGGTCATCACCAACATGGGGACTCTATGTTCCACACCAGAGGTATACCCCTCATTGGTAAGGTCAGACCATAAATTAATCTCACTGGACATCCATATCCCGTTCCCACCCCCAGCCAAGGAAACCACGATGAAGAACTTCTCAGAAGCAAACTTCACACTACTCAAAACCGAGGTGGATTCCTTCAAAGCCTCTGGACCAGTGGAAAATACGGCTCAAACCGCAGAATCCTTTACAAATGCTTTCTATGGACACCTACAGGAATGCATGGATTGTGCTATCCCAAATAAAACCAAGACTCACTCCTCCAAAGGCAGGAGACCTGTCTGGTGGACCCCGGCCATAAATAAGCTATACAACAGAAGGAGGAACCTACTACATGATAGAGCAAAATCCCAAAAAAGGAAGGCATCTCTGATCAGTACTAGCAAGAAACTACGATCCATCATAAAATCATCTAAGGCCATCTTCGAAAGAAAAATTGCACAAGACACTAAAGATAATCACAAAGCCTTCTTTAGTTATGTCAGGAACCTGGGTGGCAACTCCCAGATATGCTCTGAGTTAGTACAAAATGACAAAAAATACACTGAACCCGCAGACATTGCCAACATCCTGGCAGACAGGTTCAGTGCAACCCCCCCATCCCCCCCAAAAGAGCAAATGTCTATCCCAACAGAGTGTAGCCTCCCTGACATCACAAATGAACAGTTGAGAGCTGCCCTCTCCAAAGCAAAAAACACAGCATCAATGGGACCGGACGGTGTCTTGGGCTGCATCTTACATGAGCTCCAAGAAGAAGTTAACCCTCACATAAAGTCACTGTTCAATCTCAGCTTTACGACAGGATATGTACCCAAGGAATGGCGTACAGCAACAGTGGTCCCGCTCCACAAAGGTGGTGCCACAACGGACCCCGGAAACTATCGCCCTATAAGCCTGACTAGCCTGGTCTGCAAAGCTATGGAGCGTATCATCATGGAACTCATAAACAAAGACATTGGGAACCTCCAGACACTGGATCCTACCCAATTCAGCTTTGTTAAGGGCAGATCTTGCCTCTTGAACCTGATTGACTTCTTTGAAACAGTTACCAAGGCCATAGACGAAGGAAAGGTAGTCCACATAGCCTATCTGGACCTCGCAAAAGCCTTTGACACAATACCCCACTCTGGCATCATGAATAAGCTCACCAGCTTAAATATCAACCCCTATGTCACAAGATAGGTTGCAAACTGGCTCAGGAATAGAACCCACATGGTCAGAATTGCAGGTGCCATGTCAGACTCTAAACCAGTTACAAGTGGCATCCCACAAGGCTCAGTCCTGGGACCTCTCTTGTTCGGTATATATTTCTCTGAGGTACAGGCAAACATGGGAGGACTATGGCTGACCAAGTTCGCAGATGACTGCAAACTGGATGCCATAATCGACTCTCCGGCTGACACAAGCATCCTCCAAAAGGGACTCACAGAGATGGATAACTGGTGCCAGAGCCATGGCCTAAAGCTAAACACCAAAAAATGCATAGTCATCCCCTTTGGGAAAAACAAAGTGCCCACAAATTACCACATAGGTGGTAATCCATTAAGTACGGAAGAAGTAATTAGGGATTTGGGTCCCAAGTAGATAGTAATCTCTCCTTTGACAACCATGTTGCCAAAGTGGTTAGAAAGACCTTCTATATAGCCCACCTTATCATGATCACCATCAATTGCCTCATGTACACAGACAACCCTCTCCTCCTACCACCCAACACTACAACCTGTGAGAGATGCACTTATATAGCCAAGCTGGAAGCAAAGCTCTCTTCACCCAAGACTGGACTAGACAGTCAAGAGGAGAAGGTAAACACTTGCACCACACCACACTCATCACATAGTCCCTCAAAACCTACACCACCAAATAACACACATAGAAACACAAAACACACACCTACATTTGTGGAGGCTCTCAATAAAAACATGCCCAAGCATTAGGGACATCCAAAGCATAAACGCAAGCAAACTCCACCCCCCAACACAACCCAAATGACACATAGCCCACAAACTCAGTGTGCCACTCAACCACAGTCCATAAGGCATAACAACGTACCAAACACTCTAGTCATAGGTGACTCTATAGTCAGGCACACTGATGTTCCACTCACTAGACTAAACAAGGAGAAAGTTACTGTCAGCTGCCTGTCAGGTGCCAGGATCCACCACATAATGCATGCACTCAGGTCACTCCACAATAAGTACAAATATGACACTGTCATTTTCCATGTTGGTGTGAATGACCTGAGACGTACCTCCCTGGAATACATGAAAGGAGACATGGAGGAGCTCTCCGATCTTGTATCCCAGGCAGGTATGACCCTAACCCTGAGTAGCATACTGCCATCACCCAGAATGATACCACAGTACAAGGACAAAATGATTGACTTCAACAATTGGCTAAGCTTCTGGTGTCATTCTAAGGGGATCCAGTATTTGTCTGCCTGGGATGACATGATCGACAGTCCACGATGCTTTGCCAGAGATGGCCTGCACCTGTCGCCCTTAGGATTCCACATACTGGCTAAGGCTCTTGCCACCCCTATAGTGCCTTTTTTAGGCAAGGTTCAAATGACAAATTCACCACCGTAACAGGTACAAGCAAGCAAAATCTGAGGGTAATGCTACTCAATGCTAGAAGTCTAAACCTCAAAATGCACTCACTCGAGGCACTCCTTAAAATGGAGAACATTGACATCTGTGCAGTGACAGAGACCTGGTTCAAAGCTCCAGAGAGCACCCCTGAATTACCACACCTTTCGGCCACCTAACCCAGAAAGAAGCACTAATTGCAGAGGCGTGTCCATATTCATTAAGGATATCCACACCTCCAGGCTAGTTGCACAGCATAATGCATCCAAGATTATCCAAGTGCAACTAACTCTGGGCAAGACCGCAATCCAAATTGTAGCTTGCTACAGACCCCCCACCATGCCCCAGGATTCACACTCCTCATTTCTTGATACACTGGAAAGTATTAGGGTGCAACCTAACACCCTAATAATGGGCCATTTCAACTACCCCACCATTAACTGGGAAAACTACTCATGTACCAACTCTTTTGCTCAACATTTTCTAGAATTCATAAATTCCAACGCCTTGGATCAACTTATTCAAACCCCCACCAGGGGCAGCAATATCCTAGACCTGGTCATTACCAACATGGGAAACCGGTGATCCACACCAGAGGTCAATTCCTTGTTGGTCAGATCGACCACAACCTAATCAGCCTAGACATCCACATCCCACCCCCAGCCCCAATTAGGGAAACCATCATAAAAAAAATTCTCAAAAGCCAACTTCACACTTCTTAAGACAGAAGTGGCAAACTTCATGACACCCATGTAGACGGACAATAGAGGTGTGACTGCCGAATCCTACAGAAATGCACTTTATAAGCACTTACACAAGTGCATGGATCATGGTATCCTTAATAGAACCAAGATGTTATCCTCCAAAAAAGGAAGCCAATCTGGTGGTCCTCTGCCATAAACAAACTCTACAACAGAAGAAAGAAACTGTTGCAAAAAAGAGTAAAATCTCATGACTGGAGGAACTCCCTGGTCAACCTCAGTAAGAAGCTGAGATCCCTCATAAAGTCCACCAAAGCTAATTACAAAAACAAAATTGCCACTGACTCTAAAGACAACCACAAAGCATTCTATAGCTATGTCAAGAATCTAAATGGGAACACTCAGATCTGCTCTGAGTTACAGCATAATGGCACTAAATATACAGAACCAACTGATATTGCCAACATCCTAGCAGATAGGTTCAGTGCTAACTTTACCCCCCTCTCACCCCCTAGAGGGCCCATCTCTATACTGGAAGAATGCAAAGTTCCTATAATCATGGCTGCACAGGTAAAAAACACACTCTCCAAAGCCAAGAATACAGCATCCATGGGACCTGACAATATCCCAGGCTGCGTTCTACATGAACTACAGAATGAACTGGCACCCTACCTAAGTACCATGTTCAATCATAGCCTCACCTCAGGCTTTGTACCCACTGAATGGCACCGCGACAGTTATCCCACTCCACAAAGGGGGAGCCACAATGGACCCCGGGAACTACTGCCCCATTAGCCTGACGAGCCTGGTCTGCATGGCCATGGAACTTATCATCGTGGAACTCATAAACAAAGACATTGGTAATCTCCAAACTCTGGACCCTACTCGGTCTGGATTTGTAAAAGGCAGATCATGTCTCCTAAACCTGATTGACTTCTTTGAATCAGTCACCAAAGCCATAGATGAGAGTAAAATGGTTCACACAGCTTATCTAGATCTCGCCAAGGCTTTCAACACCATCCCCTACTCTGGAATTATAGATAAGCTCACTAAACTAGGTATAAATCCCTATGCCACAAGATGGGTTGCCAACTGGCTCACAGACAGAACCCACACTGTGAAAGTAGCGGATTCCAAATCTGACATCAGACCAGTGACAAGTGGAGTACCACAGGGTTCAGTCCTGGGTCCTCTCCTGTTTGGTATCTACTTCTCTGAAGTGCAGGCCAACACAGAAGGTCTTTGGCTAACAAAGTTTGCAGATGACTGCAAACTAGGAGCCATAATCGAAACTCCTAATGATGTGGACAAACTACAAAAGGGCCTCACTGAGACAGATACCTGGTGTCAAAGCCATGGCCTGAAGCTCAATGCCAAAAAGTGTATTGTCATCCCCTTTGGTAAAAACTCTGTACCCATGAACTGCCACATAGCTGGTAGTCTACTTAATGCCGAAAATGTGATGAGACCTTGGGACACAGGTGGACAGTAGCCTCTCCTTTGATAATCACATCACCACAGTGGTCAGGAAATCCTTCTATGTGGCTCATCTCATCACAAAAGGATTCTCATCCAGAAAAAAAGAAGTCATTGTTCCCCTCTACTCATCACTCATTAGACCCATTATAGAGTACAACATCCCTTTTGGTATTTTCCTCACAAGACATCTACAACAACTGGAAGGACCACAGAAATACCTCACAAAGAGGATTACTGGCCTCAAACAGATGCCCTATGCAGACGATCTCAAAAAACTACAGGTTTACTCCATCGCATATTGCCTACTCAGGGGCAATCTCTGCCTAACATACAAAGCTATGTCAAACCCAGAGCTGTTGGACATGCTCCACTTAAAAAAATCCCAATCCCTCCGAGCTACACGCTCTAGGGACCTTAACCTTGTCACCACAATAAACAGAACATGCTGGAGGGATAGATTCCTGTCCCAGAGACTTCCCATACTCTGGAACAGACTACCTATCTATGTCAAACAGAGCTCCTCATTAGCACTCTTCAAGATAAACCTTGATGACTGGATGGGAAATGGGAAATTCACCCCGGGGATCACTTCTGTGGCTCTGCTCAACAGGGGCACAGGAAAATAATTTTCTTGGGTGGCGAAAGCCAGGGTACATTTTTTGGCTAGGCTTGTATGGGCCTAGTACCTACCTATGAACCTATTAAAGGTTTCACATCTAGATCAAGTGAGGTCATTGTGTCCCTCTACTCATCACTCATCAGGCCCATAATTGAATTCAATGCCCCATTTGGGATGTACCTTACCCGACACCTGCAGCAACTTTAAAGAAACCAAAAGTACCTCACCAAGAGGATCAAGGGACTCAAACAGATGCCCTATGCAGTTCGGCTAAAGAAACTCCAGCTCTACTCAGTTGTTTACCGCCTACTCAGAGGCGATCTGTGCCTGATGTATAAAGCCATGTCCAACCCGGAATTAATGGACATGCTCCACCTCAGAAAATCCAAATCCCTTAGAGCTACACACTCTAGGGACTTAAACCTCAGCACAGAATAGGACATGCTGGAGGGACAGATTCATATCCCAGAGGCTCCCCTCAGTCTGGAACAAAATCCCAGTCCAAGTTAGGCAGAGCCCCTCACTGACTCTCTTCAAGAGAAATCTTGATGAATGGATGGGAGATCGTAAGTTTACCCCTGGGATCTCTTCTGTGTCCCTGCTAGACAGAGGCACAGTAAACAAACCTTAAAAGGGCTATCTTCTGTGACCTACTATTCAAAGGCACAGTCTACTAATCTAAAAGGGTGGCGAAAGCCAAATACACTCTGGCTAGGCTTATAAATGCCCTAGGGCAGATAGCCTAGTATCAACCTATGAACCTAATAGAAAGAAAGGGAAGGAATGCATAAAGGAAGAGGAAGATGAAGGATGGGGAAGGGGGAGGGGAGAGGAAAAAAGAAAAAAGTGAAGGGAGCCATTTATTTCTCTTAGGATGTTTATATATATATATATATATATATATATATATATATATATATATATATATATATATATACTCATAGTATGCTGAGACATTCCTTAAACCAGAACAGAAATGTCTTAACCAATCAACACTAGAGTTGCAATTCTGACTCTAAACTTTATATGACTACTTAGATTCATAATATGTGACTAAAGGCACTTTTTGGTGTATAATGTTCAAAGTTTCATATTTGACTGAAGAACATTCATTTATAAAGTTGTGCACAATAAATAATCACTCATTATTTACTTGATTTTCATATATAATGTGTGACAACCTCATAAAATATGAAACATTTAGAAGAATGTTTGCTAAGAGATATATAGTACTGAATGATGAATATCTTATAATAACATTTTAAATAGTTAATCATACATTTACTATGATCTGTTCCTATATAGAGACATTGATTACTTGAGAAGTGGTGAAATATAAACTGAAATATAAAAACAAAATTCACATGTGATTAGAGTTAATAGAAGACATAATTGTTTAACATGTTTCATTAAATGTTGATTTACTTATACAAACCTAAAAGATCTCCAGTGAAATAAATATGGAGCTCAAAGAGAATTTTTATTGTTAAGGTATGAGGGATAATCTGATAGATTATTTTTTATCTATTAGATTAGGAATGTATAACATGCCATGTATGATAGGTGAAATTTTGATTTATCTATTACATTAGGAATGTATAACATGCCACGTATGATATGTGAAATTTTGAAATATTGGATCATTTTGTTACATATAATTGTTTTCATGTTACACTTTATTCTTTTTCTTTGGCCTGAACTGAATTCCAATCTATGCAATTCAAAAGGGAAAACCAATCTGATCAAGATACTCAGAAATGAGAAAAACTTTATTCAACTAAAATGTTATGAAAGAAGTCTGAGTAGTATTATGTGTATTAGTAAACTTTAAATCTAGTCAAAATATATGGACTTAACACTACTCTCTTTAAAAACTAATGGTTTGAAAAATCCAAAGAAATGATCAAACATATTAATATATTTAAAATTAAATAAAGCACAGGTGGTCTTCATTCAAGAGACTCACTTCAAAACAAATGCTAAACACGTATGGAATCCAAATGAGTATTTAATGTTATCTCACTCCTCATATAAAACAAAAACTAGAGTAGCAATAATTTTATGGAGGAAAAATATTATTAACCCTCAAATCATTTATAATTATGAAAACAAAGAAGGACTTATAACACTTATTGTGAAATTCAACAACAAAATTTGGACACTAGCAAATTTATACTCATTTCCTGTTATAGGAACAGGGACAGTTAAAAATCATCTAGATTTCATTAGCAAGATGTATAAAGACAGTCTGATAATAGTTGGAGATTTCAATTGCATTCTAGATAACTCTGAAACTACCAATAAGAGAAACCTTCACCTTACTTCTATAGCCAGATTACTCAAAAAAGGAATGAAAATCATAATATAATAGACATATTTAAATTAAAAAAACAACTCATTATTATTCTGTCATCAAGAACATAGATTTGATACTCAAACAAGAAGAGATACAATTTACGTATCCCAAGACTTAAACACAAAAAAAGATAACTTCTCAAGTACTCCTTGTCCTCTATCAGATCATAGAGCACTTATTCTTAAAATTCAAGCAGATTTTAAGAAATTAACTCATATGACAAAAATACCAGCTTATATCACAAAATTGAAAGAATTTAGACCTTGGTTATTTACAGAGTTACAATTTTTCTTAGATACTAACTACTTATGGGACACTTTAAAAGCCTATATATATATATATATATATATATATATATATATATATATATATATATATATATATATATATATATGGCAACATTTTTTCATGGTTCAAAAATAAATCAAAAGAATGGGAATCAGAATTACACAACATGCAAAACCAACTCTCAAAGATAAATAATAATACCTCAACAGATATATCCAATAATAAAAAGATAATTGATGAACTAAATAAAAAATATGATGACATTTTAACTCATAAAACTAATTTGGCACTAGAAAAATGAAAACTAAATGCATATTCTGTATCACCTAGTCATATGCACAATCTAGCAATGAGGGTCAAAATGTAGTCTAAAGCAAATAACATCACTAATATTATTCATGAGGGGAAAAAAACAAAAAAGTATCAGATATAAGTGATATTCTAGATGCTTTCAAGCATCATTATACTGAACACTATACAGCTGATAAAAATCAAACTAATAACAAATCTAGAATCAAACTTTATTATAAATAAAAAAAATATCAGAAAAGTTAAAATTAGATCTTCAAAAACAAATTTCACATAAAGAAGTTATAGAAAAAAATTAAAGAAAGTAAAAATAATAAAGATCCAGGAATTGATGGTATTATAATTGAACTATATATTTTTTTCCAACATCCACAACCTCAATCTTCCATAAAACCCTACTTGAAATCCAAACACAAAACATAATATCACCTTCATGGAGATATTTATTAATCCCTCCTGTATTAAAAGAAAACAAAGATCCTACAAAATGTAACTCTTATAGACCAATTTCTTTACTCAACAATGATTATAAAATCTTTGTCTATCCTAGTTAATAGAAACAAAAAATCTATGATACATATTATAAATGACATTTTTAACTCTCTTAGAAGATTTGTAATTACCAACACAGATATACAACTCTGGATGGATTTATTATATCCTTTTAGTTCTACAAAAAAAATTCTTTAATAAGATACATAGGAATGTTTTCACTATATGGGAAACAAAAAAAAAAAAACATTTGCTAGCAGCACTGTATTAATAACCAAAGATTGTAGACAGTCACTATATAATAAGTACATATGATCTCTCTCCATCAGATTGGCTTATACTTTAAAGCATATTGTTATATACACAAGATCTAGGCAGAATAACCAATAATTATTCTTTTAAATATAGATCTAAATTTATAAAACACTTGAATGAAATAATATATAACAATCATAACTGGGAAAACATAACCTCAAAACTATATATAATTTTAATAAATTATAAAGTCAAAACTCAACAGAAGCATTGGGATTTTATCACCAAAGGACATTCAATAAACTTGTCCATGGAGAGTAAAACTAAAATGTTGTATTGTATTAAAGTAACATCCAACATGCAATTTTGAAGAATTTACATGTGGGAATTTCTGCATAGATCATTTTATACACCCAATAAACTAGACAAATTTAATTCTACCAATAATGTCATCTGTTGGAGAGGTCTACAAATGTGTAAAGCAGATTATATACACATTTTTCATGATTGTATTAAAGTTAAAAAATTATGGGAAGATATCAGTAACTTTCTGCAAGCTTTATTCACAGATACATTTGTGTTATCCAAGACTCTAATCTTATTGAATGTTAATGAAAATATAGAAATGAAGAAAAACATCTTATATTTACTTTGGAATATACTAGTGGTTGCTAGGAAATGTATCTCTAGAAAATGGAAATCTAACTCTGAACCATCCTTTGAAGAATTTTTAACACTACTGAAGGAAACAGCACTGATGGAAATTAAAGTAAAGGAACTAAGGATTACTCCTAAGCTATGGGGTAACAATCTATGGAAGAAGATATTATCTTTTATTGAGACATTAAAATTTAACTCAGTCTCTTCATAAATATAAAGAAAATAGAATGGAAAATACTTGTCTATGTATTATACAAATTTGATTCAGATTGGTTATTTTATAATTGAACTTCAGGCCAATTGTAAGTTATGTATATAGACTGTTATCTTGTTTTAACTAATTGGATAAACTTTAATTAAGTTACTTGTTATTTTTTAAAGAGAAATAAATAAAAACCTTTTGAGTAAAAAAAAGAATGCATATGTATAGGAGGATGAATAGTGGATGCAGTGGAAACTAAAAAACTTACAGAATATTCACTGCTATTTTCAAATTTTACATAATATCTTGTCTCAAAAATATTTCAAGAAGAATATAGTGGTCTTCTAAACCAAGCTGCTATATAACAACCCCAGTTTTGCCTTGGATCTTCTACTGCAAGTCACCGAGTAGCAACTATCTGTAACTCCACATTCTTCAAACCATGTAGATTTAATTCTCCCACATCTCCCTTAATTATATATGTCATCTCCACAGTCACACAACTGTGGAGAAAAAAAGACTTTTCAAACCAACAATCTCTAATGTTACTCTAATAGAGTTTTTGGAATAATTTCAGATGAGAAAAAGTACTTGATGAAGTGCAAGTCATCTGTTTCTGGTGATTGAGTTGCAGTTTTGTTTTCTTTGCACTGAACCACCTGCTGGGACCCAGCCCTTGAAGTACTAAGTAATGTGAATTATTCCAAAGTATGCAAGGAATACCTGCCTTCAAATGGGAGACACCAATTCTAAACAATAATAGTGCTGAATGGAAAACTTAGGTTATTTCTTCAAGGAGAAAAAGACAAACTGTAACTACTATACCAACAAAGCAAGGTATTTACAGTCCAGTGGCCTTTGACAGTTATTGAATAGGACTGGGTAGATGAGGTCAGCTATAAGGTATAGTAGTTGAAATTTTAAAGAGGTTATTTATCATAGCAGCTGACCTGTATAGTTGTCATAAAATTAATAATTCTTAGTAAACACCGGAGGCACCTAACACCCTTTGCATTTTAAAGTTTATCATAATTTTAAAACTAGCATGCACATGATCTCTAAAAACAAAGCTACTGTATGCAGCATCATATCATTCAAGGTGCAATTTCTGTCCATCCTTATACTATATATATGTTTGTAAATGCTGGTTTGCACCATGTATTGCTCTTTCTGTGTTACACTGTGCAACTAAGACATACAGTAAATCTCTTATGCCAATGGAATCGAATTTTCATGATTTCTTTAATAAGTTACCATGAAAAAGATTTGGCAGATTTCCTTTGCAAAGTATAAATGAAATATATAGATAAGCCCCACAGATCTACACAGGTGACCCATCTGCATTCTGCAATTAGCTTCTAATTTTCTAGCTTATAGGGTTAATATGTTTATAAAAGAGGTCAGCAGAAGTTTGAGCATCATATATAGAAGCATCACAAATGTACTTCAGAGATAGACCTCTGGTGGCTATAGGATAATTCTTGAACAAATGGCATTTCATGGGTACCTTAATGCATTCTGTTCACCTCTCAGGAAAGCAAAGAATTTATTTCTTCAGATAAAATTATCTGAAAACCAGTAACACAGTTTGCTTTGATGTCATTGTCATGACTTTGAACTTTATCCCCTCATGATGGGGCATATATATATTGTCTGTTTTCATTGTTCATTCCCTATGTCACATGTAATTGCCTCTTTCAAATTTTCATGCTCACAGCCACTTTTTCTGGGAGCAGAGTTAGAATCCTGAACTTGGCAGCCTAAAATGGTATCCGTATAGACTGCTGCTCCACAGTGTCTCAATGGTTACCCTACAACTCTAGTATTTCTTCCCATTTCAGAGAAACATGCTGTTTTACTGGTTACTCTAAATCCTCCACATATACAATATTTATCCTTGATCTTTTGTCCCAAGATGAATTTACTTTCCCTGTTAAAAAAAAAAAAAAAAAAAAAAAAAGCTAGAGACAAGATACAGTGTGCTCATTTGTAAAATGTCACAGAAGGAGAAAATAACAAAAAAACAAGGGCAAGGTCAGCTATGCATGTCCCATTCAGATTACTTATTGTCCTATCAACCAGCTATTTTTAAAGGCTTTGAATCTACACACTTATTCTATATAACTGTACTTCCTGCTACATGACATGAAAAAAGTTATTTATTCTCTCATCGTCATTCATTTGGGGTGGAATCATGATATGTATCTGACATAACATGCACTTCTGCATGAGGAGCAGATCAAATACTTGGCAAGTTGAAAATGTCCAAAGGTAAAATAAAATTGACATTCTGGAGAAGAAATTAAGATAAAATCCCTAAATATTTTATTGAGACTATTTCTGATCTAAAGGATTTACGCTTGTTTTTAAAGTATTGTTTTGAAACCAAAGCAGGTTTGAAGAAAAGACTATATGGACCAACCCTTAAATGTCCACAACTTTTATACAAAAGCAACATGCCTAAACATGCAAACTTAAAGTAGTCTGAAAATCTTAAATGGCAAATAGAGATGAGGGTGGAAGACATATCTACAATGTTGGACTACCAAAAGGAGATTGTTGGTGAGGATGATAATCCTACCTAGGTTGCTAACAGTTTTTCATTGATGAATGTCACAATAAGAAAGCAAATAACTTCACAGACAAGTGATATCTCAAAAGTGTGAAATTCATAGTGCAGCTTAAATGTGAGTGCAGATGAGAAAGTGACTAAAGAAAAAAAAGATAGTCGCAGTTTTAGATACATCTATGATGTGTAGCTTTCAAAATAATGAGGGAGCAAAGTTAGCCACTTCCTTAGTAAAAAATTGTATTTAACATGCAAAATTTGACAAGTTGCCAAGCACTATAACTAATCTAAGATGAATGCAGAATGCTCAAAGTGAACAGATTAAACAAATGGAAATTAAAATAAAATGATTAGAGTTCATTCAGTAAACTGTTGCTGAACAATTAGTTCATGTTGAGAAGATGCAGTCCTCTCTTAAAAATTAGTCAGTAGACTTTGAAGGCCATACACAAAGGAATAATTTAAGCATTACTGGAATAACTGAAGAATGGGACATACAAAGTGTTGGCTACAGTGCTGCAAGACAGATATGACACACATTTACCCTCTAAAGATTGTCCAGATAAGACTGAACTTGATAGATGCCATCAAAGATTATCTAATTATAAACTCAGTACAAGATGAGATGAACTAAGACCCATTATTGTTAAGTTTATGAAGTCATCAGATAAAGGAAAGATTCTGTTCACAGTGAATAGGGGAAAAATATACCTTGAGGGACCTTACATCATGATCTCTGCAGACCTTGCATTTGAAATTATAAAGCAACAAAAAGATTTTGTCAAAATAAGTTATAAGATATTGCATAAACAATTTACATAATCATTTATCTATGTGGCAAAAAAATATAATTTGAAAGTTGGATCCACTGATCTCCTCAACTGAAACAGAAGCCATGTACAACCTAACAGTACTTAAAAGACGTCAAAGCTCCTGAAACTCCAAATTACATTCTGACTGTGTCCTTACCTTCATCCTGTTATTTAAGCCATGCACAAGCTAACTGTAATTGGTAGACTTTAAAGCTCCTCAAACTCAATGATATTTAGACTGCTCTTTGACGACAGACATTGGATAATTATTTTTTCTTACTTTTATGATGAATTGTGTCCTTTGTTTTCTATATATTGTCAATGGATAAGAAGGCATGTGCTTTTTATTTACTTAGCAATAAATGTTAAAAACATACAAATTAAAGTATTAAGTATAAATGCAACAGCAAACTGAAAACAAAATATCACCAGAAGAAGTGCATATTAATGAGGAGCAATACAAGAAAAAATATCAATGGAATAAAGCAATATAACTTTGTTTGCTTCTTATAATGGTTGTGATTATGGCAAACCATTTATGATAAAAGGCAATGATATTGATAGCATTTGTCTGCCGAAGTCAGCTTAAGGAATGCATGGTCTTCTAAATCCTGTAGTTATGGTAACTTCTTAGGTTAAAATTATTATGTAGCAGTTGGTTACTGAATTTGGGGCTTTCATTCACCCCCAGTATTTTGATGTTGTGCACCATACTTGTGCTACCAAGGGAAGGTCAGGATGCTATGGGTAATTAAAGATGAGATGCAACAGTGGTAGGCATGAGTGGGTATTTTATTGAATTTTCCAGCAGTGGGGTTTAATTAGTTAGTTATGTTGTGAGATTCCTTTGATGTTGAAAGGTTTGAAGGCAGGAGCTTATGTTCCTACCCTAGGTGTTTGTTTATTTGCCAGTGCAGCATATATGAGTGAAGTCCATACACAGTTTATACTTGGTATTCATGAAGATTGCCATTAATGCACTTCCTGTGCCATCCCCATGCTTGTTATTCTTAAGGAGTGCATGGATAAGAGTCAGATTATAGTGGAACAGTGGAGTGGCTGCTACTGGGGTGAGGATTCTCCAGTTAAATCTGTGTAATAGTTAGCATGGTGATGAGGTATTTGTCATTGCAGTTTTTTGAACTCAGGCAGCAGGAGCAAAGAGAATGGTTCCATTTGGGTTCATTCCTTCAAGTTAGGTGGGCTACTAGGGGTCATTCAGGTAGTATTTCTGAGCAAGGTCAGCAATGAAGCTCTGACATCACATTTTAGGGAAAAGAAGTTTACGTTTCTCTTAAAGAGTTTAGGACAGTATTCAGCTTGAACAGGAAATGCCCTGGTTCAGTGTTAAAAATACAAAGGGAGGTTAGAGGGTGGTAGCAGACATCTGATGAAGCTATTAATGGTATGTTTCTTTTATATGATGACAAATATTAAAGAGCTGAAGTGGAAGTGGTGGGATATTGTATCCCAAGCAGTGTTTTCTTTATTTCTTTTATAACAAAGACTGATGAGTGTTAATTTATAGAGAAAGACCAGACAGGGATGGGAAGAGTTTGAATACTTTTGAGACATCTTTTTAAATGTCAATGGCAATACATTACAAGTAAATTCCTCACTGTTTTAAAATTATAAACAGAATGAATATATAAAGATCAGTGACTATACTTGGAAATTGGTAAAGGATGACACTATTAGACACATTAGTTGACATTTGAGATATACACAGCAACATTATTGCACACTTTTTAAGGTTGCCATTATTAAGCTTCATGTTGCCACACAAACAACATTCACCATAGAACTGCACTGGAGAAACTTGACAGCTTTGAAAGCTGTAACACATTTTGTACTGCCAAAGAAATGTACACACACACACACACACACACACACACACACACACACACACACACACACACAAAGTGAGGCAGACTGAAGTTTTTAACAGCTTTTAAAGCTGTTGGTTGATGAGAGGTACACTTGTGATTCCTGTCAATTTGCTGGTGCAAGTGTTAAATCTTTAAAATCTTTGAATAACTTTGCACTCCTGTGCTTTTTTCTTTGTAAATGGCAATGAAGCAGGACAGCTAAAGCAACATGTATTAAAATAATTATAATTTGGTTTCTCTGATTATAACCAATATATTATTTGTTCTTGAAGAGAGCATGTCAGAACACAGAATACAGTTTTAGTGAATGTAAAATGATCAAAGGAAGTTAGTCAAAACCAGATTCATGATAGATGAGTTTGCCTTTTTTTTACAGTTGTGCAATTTCAGAGTTGGCATATATAAGTGCAGGTGTGAGTGTGGTGGATATTCCCCCAAAGAAAGGGTATAGGAGGCTTGCTACTCTGCAAAAACTTTCCTCTGGATGCTTGCTGAAGACAGTTTCGGACAACATTATTTGATGTTTTTATGTTCAATGAAACTGTCTTTGGTGAGTTGACACAAATCCTTCTCAAAAACAGATGCAAAGATTTTCCTCATGAAATTTACTGCAGAGGTACATTTTTTTGACCTTCAATTCTTGAGCACATAATTAACTGATTATGATTAGAGGTCTGATCATAATCCACTGTTTAAATGGCTTTCTAGTTATTCCAAAACAAGGTGCTAGCAAGAAAGCTGAATATGTAAGACCATTGTTGTAACGCTTGTAAATTTTTACAATGTCATTAAAACAGTAATAAAGGTTTCAACCTACAAATATATTCAGATGTTAGGACTTCAATGATTATGTTTGCAAAGTCTGTCCTTCTAGTAAATATACTTGGCAGAACTGGTACATTATTATTGAAAAGACCAATTTCTACGGCAGGGTTGCTTAAACTCTTCACAGACTGGAGCTCAATTTTCTTTACAATGTATCTTGCAAAGGCCTTATCAGTAATATCACTTTGTGGGATACTCAATGGTTAAGATTCAAGAACATTGAAAATGCAATAGCAGAGGCCTGGTATCATGACAAAATCTATGTAGTGCAGCACTGTAAGCAATAACAGAAGGAGCATGGAATAGCATAATACTAAAATGTAATGAAACAGTCAAAGACAGCTAAACATGTACGACTTTTGAAATGAATGTCAGAGTACAACAAAACTTAGCCTTCCAAAGCAATTTCCTAAGGATTAGGATGGCACATCTGCCAAGAGACATGTGACATAACAAATTAAGAGAAAGAGAATGAAGGGCACTGATGGATATGCATGTAAAAGACTCAGAAATACACTTTTGGAAGGACTAATAATCTCCCTAGAATTTTTCAGTACATCACTTGCAAATGTAGTACGGGTAGCTGGGTGGAGTAATGTGACCTGGGACACAATTACAAATATCACATACTGATATAAGATGCACTTTTCTCTGGGGAAAAACCTCAAACTATGTGCCAGTTGTTGTACGCTAACGTGACAATATATACTCATTCTTAGTCAAGTTGAGCATGTCTTAGACTAGAACACCAGCTAGAATAGTTCAGGATGTCCACTGATAAATGGACAGCATGAAAGATGAGACTGTAGTGCTCATGCCAGTTGCAAGAGGTGGTTATTACCTCTATTTAGATGGGGTAGGCACCTGACATACAGGCTCAGATACAAGTGACTGCCAATGTCAATGACACTCAAGGCAAGGGCACTACTGAATGACCATGTTAGGAGGAAGCACAGAAGTCTAGTAGGAGACCAGTGCTGCAGCTGGCTCATTTTGCACCTGGTAACACTGCCTGTGAAATTGCTGTTTTATGATTTATAATGTGCATGTAGATATTCACAAAGTTTAAAAGTTTTTTTTTTTTTTTTTTTTGCTAATTTACAACTAATAGGGATGTACTTGTGGTGGTATAGCACTGGTCACTTTCAATGTTGGATGACTTTGTATTCATTGGAGTTAATTGAATAATTGTTCATGGTATTTAAATGTTTGTGATTTGTAATGAAATATCCATTGAAGGTGAGAAGCTGAGGTACCAGGATTAAATCTGTGTGGTACTCCAGTTCGTGTTGGTTTTTTTTTGCTAAATTCTTATCTTTTTTTCTTGTTTTTTTTTTTTTTTTTTTTTTATTGTGGTGTGACGTGTTTTTGGTGTTACCTAATTCATTTGTGTCTGGTGCTATTATGAAACCTTCCACCAACAGTTTGTTTATGGAGTTATTGAAGGAGAGGGAGTCTCGCTTTGTTGATGTGGACCCATGGAGTTCCCCTGGTGATAATGATGTGTCACTGAAGTTTGGACAATTGGAGAAATTAATGGTAAAGGAGATACATTTATTCTATGATGTAAAACTTTTGGAGAAATAGATTGCTTTGAATATTACACCTAGGGGTCTTTGAGTAGATCGACTTCCAGCTGGGGGGTTCACAAAGAGTGAACAGGATCTGTTAGAGGAATGGCATGAAGTCTCCCTACAGTGTAATTTGGGCTGGCTTAGAATTCTAGTAAAAAGGAACTTGCATTCTTTACAGCAGGTTCAACAAGATATTACCAACCTAGAAAATCAGTTAAGACAACAAACTCCTGAACCCGCCTTTACTTTTAAATTTGGTGACATCAAACAAAGATTGACTAAAGTTGAGCTGAGATCATTAGCAGGAAAAAGAAAAAACTTGTGAGAGATACAAATGATTTTCCTAGTAGTAATGTGTTTGAAATTTGATGATTACCTCGCAAGGGGAGGTCGCAATTTAGAAAGAGCAATTTTCCATCATCTAGTCATGAGTCTTCATACTCTTCTGGTGAGATGTCTTCCAAAACAGTGTCTCTTTTGAGACACTGCCTAATGAAGAGTCAGCTGCTTTAGAGAACCAATCATGTTTATTGCAGGGGTCCCAGGGTTTCCAGCACAACAATGGGAGTACAAACAGCAAGCAGAAATGGAAAGGCAGGTGTTAGTTGCTGAAAATGTTGATTTATTACTTTGAACTCTGTATCATGGAGAAAATAGTAATGCCTGTACTGATATTGTTGATTTAAAAATCATTAATCTTGTGAATTTACCTCTTTCTGATGTCACAACTGTTGTGTTGTTAAAAGGTGCTAAGTTTGTCCCCACCAAATGTCCTTCACTTGCAAATGTTTTAATTGAAGCTAGTAAATTCTGTCGCAAGCTGCATTTAAAAGTTTTTTTCAACAGAGACA
Source organism: Protopterus annectens (assembly GCF_019279795.1). Classification (NCBI taxonomy): domain Eukaryota; kingdom Metazoa; phylum Chordata; order Ceratodontiformes; family Protopteridae; genus Protopterus; species Protopterus annectens. Next base: position 836,234,012 of record NC_056735.1, read on the forward strand.
CGTTGTTTGATAAGGAAAGAACTGAATCATTGTTGTTTAACGGTCCAGAGGACTCCTTCAGTAGTTCTGTAGACTCGTTGTTAAATGTATCATTGTATGACTATGAAGGTATGACTATGAAGGAAATATAAATGTATTACATGACAATGTTGATGTGAATAATGTTGATGGTGGTGGGTTCATCACAGGATATGGGCAGATCAAAATACCTACTTTACCCCATGTTGAGAGTTTCTTCTGCCCCCCCCCCCTAAATTATCTATCATTGTCTTTTTGTTTGAAAAGCTTTTGGTAAATAATATTGAAAAATAATTTTGTAAATTTAGATGCAAACAATTTAACTTAAGCAAACAAGAATGGCAGGAACTTATCAAACTTTGAGGTTGTGTAGGGGACTATGTTTTTAGGACAGCAGATAAAGGAAGCATCTGGGTCATTATGGACAAGCCAGGATACCAGACTATGGTATCTGAATTGCTAAATGACAAAAGAAACTATTTGAAGCTTCCTTACAATCCTCTTCCACGTTTTAGGAATGAGTTATCAGAATTATTAGAGAAAGGGGAAAAATTTGGTTTCTTTTCCTCACAAGCTGCTAAGAAGTTACAAATTGTAAATGCCTGAGATTCATATTTCTATGCCATACCAAAAATTCACAAGCATCTTAGCAAACTTCCAGGGAGACAGATTGTTTCCGGCATCGGTTCTTACCTGGAAAATGTAGGGGTATTATTGGACTTATTGCTTAAGACACATTTGAGTTCTGTACCTGCTCACATAAAAAAATACACAGGAGCTTTGTGTTTTGATGCAGAATATTGTATGGAATAAAGAGTATTTTTGGGCTACAAGGATATCTGTTCTTTATACACTAACATCTTGTTGGGCAAGGGTCTTCAAACTATTGCAGTCATTTTGGGTGAGGGACCATGTAGCTCATACATTTTGAAAATGCTGGAATTTTGTTTAACTCATTCCTATTTCACTTTTGATAAAGAATATTATTTGCAGACAAGAAGGACAGTTGTGGGGGATCCTTTTGCCCCATCATATGCTGTCGTATACATGGGAGAGATTGAAAAAATGTTTTGTGTATAATCATAACTATTTTAAAAATCTTGTTGTTTTGTACAAATGATATATAGATGGTTTGTTTTTCATTTGTCTGCACCCTACACACCTTATTAGGTCCTTGCCTTATGGGGAATTTAGACGTGTATGGATGAATACATCTGAGGAGGTCATGAAATAGAGATCTCTCGGTGAAGTGGAAGACAGATTGCTGGCCAGAGTTTATTCTAGTGATATGCTCAATGAAGCGAAGGAGAAATTATATCATCAGACTACATATAGGGAGTACACACATAGAATTAGGACCCCTTATCAAGCAGTTTGGTTTATGTCCAGAAGGGAAGAGATGGAAAACAAAATGGAGAATAGAATTTTCTATACAACTAAATTTAGTCCTTTCTCTGATATTTTAAAACAAGTGGTTAATAGGTTATAGCCCATGATTACAGCCAATGACAAATTGGGTAATTTGTTTCACCATCAAATCATTTTTTCTTATAGACATTTTTTGAATCTAAAAGAATTGTTAAATCATCCCATCAGCAGTCATGCACATCACAGGTTTTTGGGATCTTTTGCTTCTGGTAGATGTAGCGTGTGTTGCAAAATCAGAAATTTATCTAACACCATGATTAATGCACGTAGGTTTGTTTCTCATGCCAGATTTAATTGTCAATCTTGTGGTGTGATATACAATTTGGGATGTAGATGTAATGAAACAAAATGGTATATAGGTCAAACCAAAACAAAGGTGAAGGTGAGAATTTTGGAACACTTGGGAAACATCAGAAGATGTAATAGTACTTCAAGCCCTGTGGCTGAGCATTTTATGAGGGTTAATTTTGGTATTCATGAATCCCTGTTTTTTAGTTTACTAGCTCAGCCAACTGGGAACTGGAGCACTGGTGCAATGTTTGCTAACAGGTTAAATCTGTTGGAAACTACATTTATTTTTTAACTATGGCACTCTGGTTCCCCATGGGCTTAATCTGGAGGCAATTGTGAATTTCTGATTAACAATAGTTTTAGTGGACATGGTACTGGCACATGTATTTCTGTGAAATTGTTGTTTTAAGATTTATAATGTGCATGTAGATATTCACAAAGTGTAAAAGTTTTTTTTTTTTTTTGCTAATTTACAACTAGTAGGGATGTATTTGTGGTGGTTTATCACTGGTCACTTTAAATGTTGGATGAATTTGTATTCATTGGAGTTAATTGAATAATTGTTCATGCTATTTAAATGTATGTGACTTGTTAATGAAATATTCCTTGAAGGTGAGAGGCCGAGGTACCAGGATTAAAGCTGTGTCATACTCCATTTCATGTCAGGGTTTTTTTGCTGTTCTGGTGCTCCCTGATCTAGTGCCCCTCAAAGCTAGATTGTGGAACAGTGGCCCATTCTTTGACTTTATCTGGGAGGGGAAGATGGCAAGAGTCAAGTGAGATAAGCTGATTCTTCCAGTAGAACAGGGCGGACTGGAATTACCCAATTTATAGGGATATTTCAGAGCTACACAGTTAAGGCTCCTATATATAGCACAAGTGAAAAACTATAATTTAAAGTGGAAAGGGATGATGAAACAGAAGTGAAGCTCAAGAAACAAGGAGATACTTGGATGTTAGATACAGGCTTTTAGGGAGAATGACAGTAATCATACAGAGTATTATATGCATAAAGTAATAGAAAATATTCTAAGAACTAAATCACCATGGGAAGGGATAAAAGAGATTCTGCTGATAGGGATGACTGCAATTAAAGATATAGACTATAGGCAAGAGGGGGCTGGAATTTATTGGAGAAAACTGGCAAAGGAACCAATGTAATGGGAGAAAATAACTAGAGAAGGAAAGATGATAGAATGAGAAAATGCCAAGAATTTATTTGGACTGCAGGTTAGAGGTTGCCTTCCCTATCAAGGACTGATAACAGAGTATAGGCAAAGAAAAAGAAACAGGGGGGTTGTAAATGAAAGACCAGCACTGGTAGAATTGGTAGTAGAATCAAGAACAGAAGCTGCCATTAAAAAGGGATAATTAGTAGAGCATATAAAACATTGAATGATAACTATAAGAATCAATCAGAGGAGGTTAGAAAGGATTGGGAAGAGAGACTGGATAAGCAATTCACAAAGAAACAATAGGAGGATATATGTATGTCTTTCAAATATGCAACAAATAATGAAGATTTAGGATTTTTGCCTGGAAATGTTTACATAGATATTTTTATACCCCAAGAAGACTTCAGCAAATTTTTCCTCAAGTAGATATTTGCATCTGGGAGTGTTTGTGATGTAAAATGCATGGAACTAGGATTGTGTCAGTGTATAATGTTTTCATTTATATAAATGTATAATTGCTTATGTCATAAGTGATGGTCTAATAAAGATGTTTCTTGTTTAAAAAAGGGGCAGGAATTGAATAATTTATGCAATGTTGCTTAGGTTATAGGATATATAGCAATATACGTGAAGCATAATGTTTGTTAATTTTAACTTCTTAATGCAGTTTGATTACTTTTATATAAATGTAAATGTGCCTATGTCACAAGTGATAATTCAACAAAGTTGATGAAAAAAAAAGGTCCATTCTTTGATCTAGTGCTCCTTCCTCATCTTCAAAGCATCAGGTCTTACTGCCCCCCCCACACAAAAGCACATTCTTCAAGTTGGCACTCGTTCCTTCTCCCCGAAGGAGAAGTATCAGATCTAATTACCACTGTGATGTTTACATGACAAAAAATAAAAAAAAAAATAAAAAAAAAAGGATTTGCTGATCTCTCCTGACAACACTTAGTTCCTGCAGCTGCTGTATCCTTCGTCCAACATTCACTATACTTCTGGGTGAATCCAGTAAGGTCCAACTTCTCATACAAGATGGGGAATTCATTTCTTTCTTTACTGGTCAGTCTACAAGTAGTTACCGTACAAGAAGGATGTTACGGAGCTACACCAAATACGTGTAACCAACATGATATAGGTAGCTAATTATTGAACACATAACCATTAGGTGTGGTCATATATGTTTATGCATTACAAGCTCTAGTAATGCAAGTGTGTTCAGTGCCAGTCAGCACATTGAAAGGGGTTCTGCTTCATGTACTGAACTTAGTAGCCAGCCAGGTGAGTTGGAAGACTTTAGCACATGCATTTGCCATGTTGTAGAATTTAGTGTACAAAAGATGAACATAGTCTTCTCCATAATATAGCATTCTAAGGACTGACAGTTTGTCTAAATGGGCAGGAGGCTTAGCAATATTATTTTACAACCAACTAACATTATATAAAAGTCCTATAGACATATCGACATCTGATAAAGGACAAGAAAATATCCAACACTCCAAATAAGGAATTATAAAACCTACATACTATTGCAATACACATTCATACAAATGGTACACAACCAAATACCAATCTCCCTGAAAATATCATATCTTCAACAACAATTCATTCAAAGCAACATGTTATATTACTTGGTAATGTAAATATCGACTCGCGCAGAAATCTTAATGTAGAAAAATTATCTAGAGAAATCACTTTCTTAATCGATTTGGTCTGTTCAACTAATCACTGAACCTACACATAACAGTAAGCACTTTCCAGATGAATACAATTTACTTAATTGGCTATTAACAAACAATACAAATCATGTAATAATGCTAAGGAGTAAATTAAAGTACTAAGAGACTCAATATTTTTAAATGTAACAATGCAGAATACATTAAAATCAATTGGTCTAAAATGAAAAATGTCTCAGTGAATATGTAATTAAGTTTTTCTTTAAAAACACATATTGCCAAAAGTAACATTACAGTTATATTTTCCTAAAATGCAAATTTATGCACTAAATACAACTATAAAATCTTCATTTATTAAATGCCTTTAATGTCACATATAACTCACGTCATTTATTCCATCTAGTTTTAAACCTTGAATAAACATCCATATTTTTTTAGGTAATTCAAGTGAACTTTATGCTATATAAGCAACATGGGGCTAGATTCAATAAAGCCTATACTAAGTGTACATGATATGTATTCAGAAAAAGTCTTACCACATTTTTTGTGCTTTCTAGTCACTCAGAAAGATTACACTAAGTATACATGTAGTCTACACTTTGTGGTAACCTTTACAAATCTCAGTCAATATTCAAAGCTGCACGTAAATCAGTAGGAAAACTAAAATTAGAAGGAAGAAGTTATGAGTTATGTCTATGTTGTCTGTTCATTCAGAACAGTACACTTCCCAGGGACGATGGTTTTAAACTATGAAAGTTACACACCCAAAGCATTTCAGCAAATTTATTGTACTGCCACATCCTCCACATCTGAAATATTTGGTATAAATTCCCATAAAACCGAAATTCTTCAAAGGTGTGATACTGTAAAATATCTTCTAAAAGATCAGAAACTGCTTCTCTCCTTTCAGGCCAAAGGGGTTATTCAACTACAGAGTACTCAAAGTGTTGAATTTTTCTCCTCCTGGAATGGAGAATCTATATATGAAAAAGGAGGATATAGAACATGGTAATGCAGACTGCCAATCACAACTGATATATAAAGACTTTTGTCATCATCCTTGAAAATAGCTTAGCTGTCAGAAACATGACAATGTGTTTATATTAACTATGAGTGAACTTCCATGGTCTAAACTTTCCCAACACCAATGCATCCACTCAAGATGGCTGACATAAACTTGCACAAAAATTTTGTCTAGGTATTTGTACATTGGCTTTCAAGAACAAGACCCATAATTGTGCATTCAGTTCACCTTGCTGCTGACAGCAGGTTTTCAGTGAAACTATAAAATCTGATGAGTCACTATGAGTCAGAAAAAAGTCTCTTTTCCATAACTTCTCTCACAAATATTGTATTCCCTTCCAACAAACAGATATTTATCTACAAACCAGACGTAGTAGACTAGCTTACACCCATGATGGTGGACTTGATACTTTACTTTCCCTGACTAACATCATAACTCAGTTATTTGTTATAAGGAACCAATTAAAATACATACAGATATGACATTTAAATGGGTTCCTGTCACAAAAAAATATTTCTGGAGATTCATTAAAACATTGTTTATTACAATTCAATTAGATAGATACATATCAAATTTGTATAATTAGGCAATGCTTCGAAATATTTTGATAATTAAGTTTACAACTACTTTTTTGTGCCACACAGGTTGTGGGTAACCCAGAATGACTATCCATGGGTTTGATAGTCAAAGATGTCATTCACAACTGACTCACTTAATTAGCTTATTCTTCATCTGGAACTGGTTAAAAAAAAAAAAAAAAAAATATATATATATATATATATATACTTATATAAATATACATAAACATGAAGTATGAGTGTTATATTTCCAATTTCATAGTTATTAATAGCTGAAAATGGTAGTCATAATATTAGCATTCATGTAGGAAATCTACTCTGTATCACAGCAGTAAATTATAATCCATATATGCCCAATACTGGCTATGGGCAACTAAATTCTTTGTATACCCAGTATACGATGACAAAGAATGAATAAATTCAGGCTACAAAAACTGTTTCAGAGTGAACTTCCAAGAAACCTTATGAAGACTTGAACATTAGGATTTCATGTAATTGAATTGTTTTGCACCATTTTGCCACTCTTTTTTAAAATTGTTCTCAAGAAATAACTTACCTTCCTAATGGATGTAGGAGGGGGTGATATTGCAATAATATGCACATTTGTGTCTAGGAAAACTGAGGAAAAAAGAAAACTACCATTGCCATCAACTTACATTAAACCTCCTGACATTGTAGTTACATCCACTAACAATATTAGAAAAATAATGGTTACCATAAAACCTAGCATTCAGCAATAAGTGAAATTTGCAACAATGCTTACTAATAATATTAAAGTAATAATAATAATTATACTGTATTTCTTCATAAATAAGACCTAACCAGAGAATAAGGCCTAACATGGTTTTCCAGGGTGGTCATGATATAAGCCCTACCCCAAAAATAAGCCTCAGTTAAGATCATGAACAACACACAATGGACATGTTGAATTATAAAATAATATTATTGACACCCGTTGACTAAGGTTATCGTACTCTGCTCACCATTTTCAGACCATTCTGACACCCAACGTCTTCTCTTTGCAGAAAGTCATAAGATTCTTTCCCTGGGAGTCCTCCACGATTCTTACTGTAACCCTAATCATCACTCACACTTGACGATTGAGATCCTTGACCCATAAACACTGGCAGGTGTACTTTGATTGATCAAAGTGCAGACAATGTGCGTTAAGCGCGTGCACTTGTTAATGCACGGCTGTGGTTGTATCTTCTTAATCATTGCCATTTTGTGTTGCCACTTCGGTTTTATAAGTCTTCAATTACCCCCCCCCCCAGAGAAGATGGGTGCAAAAAGAAAGAGCTATTCCATGGAGCACAAGAAAGGAATCATGGAGAACTCCTGGGGAAAGAATCTGATGGCTTTCTGCAAAGAGAAGAAGTTTGATCTCTGAATGGTCCAAAAATGGCGTGCAGCATACGATAAGCTCAGTCAACAGGCCAACAAGGGAAATGCTAAGAAGTGCAATTGTAGATCAGGTCGGCAACCATTATTTTCTCATCTGTGAATGGATTGCTAACAGGAGAGCAAAAGCTTTGGTTGTATACAGGGCTAATATTTAAGCATTTGCCCTTGCAATGGCACTACAGTTAGAAATGTCTCCAGAAGAATTCAAGATCAACAACACTGTTCAAGCTGGGAGATACTGAAGTTATTAAATGTGCACTTGCATTCAAGTCCTTTGTTGATGCAAAGTCTGTACAGACAACCATTACGGATGGTTTCAGTATGAAAACAGAAATACAGACACAGTTGACGGGACAGATTGTGGCACATATCATGATACTATACAGAATGATCTGCATGCCAAAGATAGAGGTCATGAGGTAACAAGACCCTTATGTGCAAGACTTGTACAGCACTCAGTAGTGGCATTTTAAGGTTGATTTCTATGCTAGGCTGGCAGTCACAATCCAAGTTCAGTAAAAGTGTTGTCTGGCTTGGAAAGGTCTATGGACCAACTACAATATGCCTTAGCAAAGAATGAGGTACAAGGTTTTGCCAGTGCAGAGAAGATACAAAAGTGTTTGACAAATTAATTTGGTATGTGGTCATAGCATATATGATGCCCTAGTGGTACATGCACAGACTGAGATGGAAATCACACATGCTGTGTAGACAGCAGCAGCAATCAACAGATGTCATGCATGATATCATTGTAAAGGAGACATGGAACCAGATACTGTTCGTGGGTGCAAAGATATATATCAGTGGGCGATTGCTTCAGTGTCTCATGCTGGTGTAAATGATGCTGGTACCAACCAGATACCTGCATCAACAGTATGATTGCAAGTACAAAGCTCAAATATGCTGTGAGCCATGTGTGGTCAAAGCTTAGTGTGTACACATTGGCTGTCTATAGCTGTGGCAATGGCAGACACACAATCCCATAATGTGCATTTGTAGTTTGTTCTGTAGATATGATTACACTAAGTGTCTGAGAGTTAGCATACAGGATGCTCAGTCAGGTGTATTGGTTGCTTAATATATGCAGTATGCACTTTATACTGTAGTGTATCATTGTTACAACAACAGTGCATTCTCATACATTTTGTTTCACTTTTTGCACTATTACATATATTGGTGCTTCAAATAATGACTTCATTTTTGCCTTATATTACTCTACATGCAGGTTATCAGATGCTGGTAAATTAGGATGAAGTTGTTGTGCAATAGGTGCAGTGTTGGTGAAATTTGCTCATCACAGTGTCATTCGACCCATTCATTCCCTGCTTCCACTATTTGCTGGTTTAGTGATAACCTCCATCTCATCTAGATGCTGTGCAGTAAACAAAAGGTGTTGCCTTCACTGGTTAATGTGGCAACACACTCCCTGCACCAGACTCCCTTAGTTATTTGGGTATCTACAATACCTATTCAGAATTGCAAATATTTGCCTACCATTCCATGTGTTTGGTAGTATGTCCTCTTGGAGTTTTCCTAAGCATGCCACTGGGGATGCTGGGTAGTGGCCATAATATCTAGGGTTGTAATAGTAGGCAGTATTAACTCTAAAATACTTGTAGGTTATGGGTTACTTAATGTTTGTTCCATGTTGACAACTTTATCAATATATTTCCACTTTTAAGGTTTATTGTGCCACATGTACTTGCCAATTGTGTATCCCTGGAGAAAGATGTTGCTTTGAGCAAATATGTGGGAATTATGGGCTTTTTCAGGGTGATTGCAGAATAAACTGTGAATATGCCGCAGCTGTGCACACTACCTAGCAACAGAAGGAAACAAACCACTTAAATTGTATGTATGTATGCATATATGTACATTAACACATCTTTAACATTTGAGGTTCATATACATATATGGGTGCAATCTATTGCACTGATTGCCACTGGCAACCCTAACACCTGCTGAATCCTTGTGTGGCGGTTCTTCATTCTAGGTAGGTGGTTATCGGAGAACATCATGTAGCCCTATATTTTCTGTACCATGCTGATATGAACTGTGTCTTGTATCTTTGACATAGATGATTGGGATATGCCAAGTGCATTACCTAGACAGTACTGACCAGTCTCATTGACTAGTAAGTAGAACAATACTGCTTCCTTGATGGTCCTTGATGTAGATGCTTGGATAATGGCAAGTGTATTACTTGTAGGCCACTGAAATATCCCTTTCAGTAGGATGTCGAATGTCACTGCATTGCTGATCATTGATGCAGAAGACTGGGATATGTAAAATGCATCACCTGTAGGCTACTGAAATGTAATTTTTATTAGGATGTAGGATGCTACTACAGCATTCATAAGCAGCAGGATGGGGCAACCCAGGAGTTCAGCTGGTGTGAGGCCTACCTAACACCTTTCCATTATGGAGTCTAGCAAAGTCCTGGAATCACATCTACTCAAGAATCTGCTGATTAGTCAGCATTTTTGGGTTCTGCTTTGCAAAGAATTGCAGTTTGCACCAAATTATGGCTGAACTGTCTATTTGCTGTACCTCTTCACGTCTGAATTTGTACCCATGTTGTTAATACATCCACTGTGTGTCTTCTGATATTATATCCCATGACAGCCACATCACCTACTTACAAAAACTGGAGTCACTCAGCATGAAACCTAATAGGATTTTCTTGAGTGACTTTAACTAATCAACTCTAGATAAGGAATCCTCCTCCACCACTAGTACGCAAACACAGATATTCCTGGACGTTGCTAATGCAAATGCTCTGGAACAATTAGTGGGAGTACCCACTAGGGGCAACTGATATGTGTGAGTCATTCCTCCACCCCTTATGTATCATCTTGATTTTTCAGGTCAGACCATAAAACTGTTTCCCTTGAAATGAAATTGAAACCTAAAATCCCACCAGCCCCACCAGCTCCTATGATCTTTAAAATTTTCTCCAAGGCCAACTTCCTATTTCTAAGTGATACCTTGGCAAGTTTCAAACTGCGGTGGTGGTTCTGCGGTAGCATTGTCGCCTCACAGTAAGACGTTGTCCTGTTCGATTCTCAGTTAGAGCATCTTCTGTGTGGAGACGTGCGTGAATGGGCGTACCTTCATTGAAGGTTGTGCATCAGGGCTGGCAACTCGGCACATAAAAATCTACTGCAATCATTAGCGGACCAGAGTTCCACTGTGGCGACCCCGAACCTGGAAAAGCTGAAAGACACAACAACAACCCTGGCAAGTTTCAGATCTCCTCCAAACCTGGTAACCTCCATCGAGTATCTGAAATCATACACCTCTAACTTGTACCAGTATTTCAACAACTGTATAGAAGCAGCTGAACCTATAAGAACAAACATAGGATAACCCCCTCCCAAAAAAAAAACAAACAAAAAAAAAAACAACATCCCTGCTGGAATCAAAACATTAACAAGCGTTACAACAAAAGGAAGAGAATTATAATTAAAAAATCACAAGAGTAATTCAAAGCAGGCTAGATCCACCATCATTAAAATAAATAAGGAAACTCAGGAGTTTAATTAAGACCACCAAAGCCAAGTTTGAAGCAAAAATAGCCACCTAAACAAAGAGCAACCATAATGCCTTCTTTAGCTATGTTCACAGCCTCAAGAGCTCTACAAAGCAATGTGCTGAGCTAATTGTGATTGACACCACCTTCAATGAAGCTGAAGACATAATAAACTTACTAGACTTACTTGTCGTTCACCCCCTGTTATCTCACAAGAAATTCCAGTAACTGATACCCCCAGATTTCACACAGGACCATGTCTTGAAAGTGCTGTCAAAGACCAGAAATACTGCACCGATGGGCTTCTGACAATATGAGAGGATGCATCGTAAAAGCACAAAGCACAATTTATCTATGCCCCTAACACTGCTGTTTAACAATGGCATCCACACAGGTTTTGCACCAAGTGAATGAAGTGAATGGAGGAAAGCAACAGTCATACCCCTGCACAAGGGACTGCCATCCACTGTCTTGAGTAATTATCAACCCATAAGTCTGGCCAACCTCATTTGTAAAGCCATGTAAAAACTCAACATGGATTTAATCAGTAAGGACATAGGAAACTATTGTACTCCAAGCAGTGGACTCATCTCATTTAGGTTTTGTAAAAGACAAGTCTTGATTGCTCATCATATTAGACTTCTTTGTAAAGGTCACCAAGGCAATGGACAAAAGCAGGACAATGCACTTCACTTATCTAGACCTGGCCAAAGCTAGTGACACATTATTTCAGTCAGGCATATTGAAGAGGCCTACCCAACTAGGTGTAAACTCCTAAATGACATTGTGAATTGCCAGCTGTCTCACAGATAGGACTCAGTTGGTCTATGTAGGAGAAGCTACCACTTCAAAAAGACCAGTTATCAATGGAGTCGAACAGAGATTAGAGTTTGAAACTTTTCTGTATAGCATCTATTTCTCTGAGATAACGGCAAACATCAAGGGTCTGTGATTGAAAAAGTTTGCTGATGACTATTGGTTAGGAGCAGTCACTGAATCCCCAAATGACTCAGGCATTTGGCAGGAAAGCTTGTCCCAAACAAATAACAGGTGCCAGGGACATGGACTAAAACTGAATACCAAAAAGTGCATTCTTATATCCTTTGGGAAATCCAAAACCTTGGGAAATGACCATACTGACAATACACCTTAAGAGATGCCCCTGTAGTTTGGGATTTGGGAACATATGTGGACAGCAACTTAACAATTTAACATGCCACAACAGTGGTAACAGAAAATAGAAAATCTTCTAGCAATTATTAGTATAAACAAATAGTTTCTTTAGTCTAGGTCTGATGATGTTGCACCCCTTCTGTTCTGTTGTCTCTTTCTTTGAGTATAATGCCCCTTTGGTGTGTTGTGGGCAGGAATATGCCAACAAACTCAAATCAAATGTCACAGAAGTTCAAAGAATACAGGGTAAAAAAAAAAAAACTACAGACAGCTTCAGAGAACTGTCACTGTATTCAGTATCTTACAGACTGCTGAAAGGGAACCAGTGTCTGGCTTATAAGGCATCCTCTGATGTAACACCCCACAATTCAAATGGTATCATAAATACTTATTCCAGGGACCTAAACCATTTCTGTAACTTAAAAAAGAGCAGTTTGGAAAGACAGGTACATTTCTCAGAGGTTACCACTATTCTGGGATAGACTCCCTATCCATGTAAAGCAACATTCATTCCAGTTCCTTTTCAAGTGTAACCTGGATCTATTGATGTGAATGAGAACATTTACCCCAGGAGTGCCCCCTGTTTTATGTATGTACAGTGGCATCACTTAAATGCTCTTTCTTTCAATATGGCCCCTGTAAATACTCAATGCAATTACCCTAGAAGATATCACTATCTCAACCATAACTAATGAAAATATAGATCTTGGAAGTGGGTAAGAAAAATCTGAATAATTTGGGCAATCAGCTATGGTTAAAATGGCCAACAAGGGAGCCAGCCTAGTACTCACCTATGAATCTATTTGGACTGCTTGATCCAGTTTTTTTTTTTTTTCATTTCAAAGGTGCGCATCACAACTTTAACAGTGCAACACATAGTGCTTTAGATACTCGCCTTTACACTGTTGTTGAATTAGGCATGGATTGATGATGACCTATTTCCTATAACTCATACCACACATCCTTCTTTTTTTCCATATGTTGTGTAAATATGTGCATTATGGTATAATATGAACTACAACTTCTTTGTTTGATTGCAAGTTTCTGTTATACTCCAAGGTCTCTTGTATCCACCTGGATCACTGTCATTATTAATGTATTATACTGAAGACCTTTAATCATAGGTAAGTAATAGGCTAACCACCCTTGTAGTCCATTTTAAGCCTAGACAATTTCCCTTTCGAAGGTGAGAAATAAACCCTGTACATTATGTCTGTAAGCAAAATTAGGACAAAGTCTAGCTTCTTGACTACTAAGAGACTTTTCATGCTTGATGACATACTGCTAATTTAAAAAAAAAAAACAGTCACATTAGTTTTGCTGACATTTTCTTGTTTTATGCTTTTTTTGGATCACCATGGTGACAAAGGTCTAAGCAGCTTTCAAAGCTTACGAGATTAAAGCACTGAGATACAAAAGAATTTTGCCCAGTAGAAACACAATTCAGTTCTCACAGTCTCCATTTTAATACCACATACCTTTGGCTGCAGAAGCCATTTTAAAGTTTATCTGTCACACCACCCAGATACTTACATACAGCGTGTCTTTCAATTTCAACAAATATTTAAATAAATGAACAAATGCACTTCAGTAGTATGCACAAATAAATGCATTTACATTGAAAATCAGCATCCTATTACCCTGCCTCCATGCATTGTAATTAATGGCATTTGATCCTCAATACCAAATAATACCAGACGTTGAGTCTTAAAATCTCTCAATACTAAGAGTAATACTTTGCATTAAAATGTGAGATGATTATTGTTTGAAGAGGTGCTGAAGATTATTGCACTGTGAACTTATTTACAGTGTGCTGAGCTGATCACACTTTCAAATATAATTTTCCTTGTTAAATAAGAAATGTTTATCATTACTACTTCCTTTCTGTAATGGTTGTGTTCTGAATATAGGATAGCTTTAAATAAACCATTTTCAAGCCAAGAACATCTTCACGACGTTGCATTACAGATATAAAGAGAGTCCTGCATGATGTTTTTCAATTAACTGTACATGTAAAATTATTTCAGAACTTTCTATTAGTGGCAAAATAATTAATTCACATATTATTACTACAGAATGACTTGAATTATGCAAACAACAGTGTACTTGTTTTCCATTATAAAACTAGACCACAGCAGCTTCTGTAAATTCATTTAGTAGTCCATAAAAACAGAAAAAAGGGAACTTAAAATTCATGCACAGAAAATGTCACGATTATTAGGGAAAGTTAGGGAAAAATATCTATATAAATAGATGTAGATATAGATATAGACATAGATATAGATTAACACTTCTACCTGGGTTGAGTAACCATTGTTGAGGTAATTAACATTTCTACCTTTCATCTTTAACCTTTGTTCATCCTATTGTCCTGAGCTGGGATATTAAATAAGATCAGTCATTTGCTTTCTTTTATTCTTAGTTCACTGGGTTGTTATGCTATATGGTTTCTCAGCAAAAGCGATATCCATTCAGCACTCAGTACGCATAGTCAAATGTTGGACCATTGCAGCATTTCACTAGTCAGCACTGTCCTCCATTCATTATATATGGTTTGCTTTTCCAGCAGAACTATAATATACCTTAGTAGGCCTGGCATCTGCAAACCCATCTTTCATGACAAACAGTGCATACACCACTAACCTGAATCCTAATTTTGTTTTTGCTTGTTTCTATGTCTTCCTAATGAAAAAAGTAACAGGGATACCTCACTGTTTTTTGCCCCTTCCCTTCTAGAATAAAGCACTAGGAAGTGTGACTATCACCATATGACATTACTGGGATAAGAGCTTACCTTACTAGTCACAGTTTTCTTTTTCCCATGAGCCAAACATTAACCCCCAAGTGTGTGTTAGTTTATTCCACCATAGGGGCCCGCATCCCATGTGGGAAGCTCACTTCCTCCATTCATTCAGATCGTCCATTGCAATTATTCCATCCCCCTCCAGGGCCAGCATTACCCTGGAGTTTAGAAACCTTTTGCACACCATTTGAGGAAGCAAACTGGCTAAAGATGCTCATGTTCTTTCTTCCTAGGGCTGGCCTTCAGTCACCTGGGCCACTGTTCAGTGGAGGGTCACTGCTGCCTCAGCTGAGTCCATTGCTACTATTGCAATATAGCATCTTGCCTGAATCCATCATAGAAGGTACTTTTGGCGATTCATCCGTTTCTTTCATCTTTGTAGGTGACATTAAAATTGTGTATTCCTGCTAGAAAGTAGTAGTAGTGAATGTACAGAAGAAAGCTGAGCAGCTTGAATTTAAGCATGCACAAATTCATAAAATGTGTCTTTTGATCTAGAATACAACAGAATTTACCAAGCATATGTAAACATTTTTGCAGCTGTTATAACCTAGTAAAATTTCTCTCCAAAGCTGCTGCTTCAAGTATGAACGAATAGCACTTTAATCCTAATGACATGAAACAGCATCACTGCTCCATTAATTACATTTGAAAAGGGATGGAATGCAAATAGCATTCTTAATATAATATTATACCTAAATTAATCAGGGTATTGTTTAATATTTACAGTATTTTATGCATGTTTAACAATAACTAATCAGAAGTGCATTCAAAATGAACTGCATAGCAGAGCAGACTGAGCTCCCTCACCAGAATATTTTGTTAAGAAGAGCATCTGACTTGCACTGCTTGCAATATTACCTTGCAGCTGAACAGAAGACCTTTAATACATCTAGAGGTATCGTATGGAAACATTTTAGTTTGTGGCAGGACATTTTGCTGGGCAAAGTCCTGCCTAGTTAAACGGCATCTTAGTGATATTAGAGTATATAATGTATATTAATAAGCAGGTTTCATATTTTATATGATTAAGACTGAACAGTTTATGTTCCGAACGTAGCATCACACTTGCTAGAAGAATATTTTGCAAATTGCATTTATGTTCTCTTTATCTTGTAAACCTATACATCTGACTTCAGAGACACACAAGCAAATGAAAAAATAAATACAATGGGGATTAATATGACTATTGAAACATCTGCACGTTTAATTCCTAGAAATTCAAATTTCAGCAAATAATTTGCAAATAATTTAGTTCATCTGAAATGACACACTAAATTTGGAAGTACTACTGGCCGACATTTTTATTGCTAAATTGTTACTTTTTAGAATTTCATTTGATGTGCTTTCTTTTAACACATTGTTTTTTCATATCCATATGAAATACATGTATACACACGAGACTTGTAGAGCACAGTATGAAATGTGTCTTTAAGTAGCATAGCAAGTGACAAACGTGCATGTATAAATATTAGGCACATATTGTACCTAGTGCCATTTTGAAAGTGCAGCCAGAGAGTAAGCATGTAAGAATGAATGCAGTTACTTTGTATATTAAGTTACCTAAGTTAAAGTCAATAGCTATAAACGTAATGTGTTTGTACATAATAAAGCTGCTTGAACAGAACCCACGAAGACTTGTCTATTACTTCAAGACAAAATGAGCGACATGGTGTCAGAACTGAGATTCCAGAGGTTGATATTCGGAGCCCCAAGGTGCAGAGATAACAGTGAAAGTAAACAAAGAGAAACAAGCATGAGAAAGAGCCAGGAAAGAAACAAAGGTAATAAAAATTTGCACAAACAGTTTACTTTGTAAAAAAGATAAAATGGAGTATTACAAGGGTACAAACTGCATTATTAAACAAGCAAGAGGCGCAAAAGGTTTATTAATTAAGCAAAATGGTTGAGATTAAGATATTAAGCAAAACGAGCATGATTAAAGCAAAACGGGCATGTTTAGAATAAAACGAGAGCAAGAAAAGTACAATGGGCATGAAAAGAGATTAAATGAGCAAAACAAATATAACAAGTGTAAAAAGGGCACATTAAGCATAAATAAAGGAAGGTGACTGCATGTATTTTGGCAAAATGCTGTGTTTTGGCATAAGTACGACTTTGTGTTGTATAAAGGGCATAACTAGAGTTTTTTTGAAGTATATCAAAGTGTGGAAAAGTGCTTACAATGTGTGCTTGGATTCCAAAAAGTTTATCTGTGTGCAAAGTGCAACTACTTCATAAAGTACAAAGTAAAGCCATTTCTAAAAGTCTATTGTGCTGAGTGTGTCTGTTCACAAAGTACCACCATTACAGAGTATTTCTTGTGCTGTAAAGATATTTTGGGAAGTTTCCGTGTGCTGTGTACTATTTATTTGCAAAATGCAGTTACTTTGAAATGTTTCTCATTCCGAGCTTCTTTTGTCAAGTTCATTCACACAGTTCAGTTATTTGAAATGTTTCTTAAAATGATGATAAATGACTTTTGCTGTATGACAATTTTGAGAGTGTGAAAGTGCCTGAGAAACTTATTTTGAAAAATCTAGCTTTTGTCTTTTCCCGGTTAGGGGTCGCCACAGCGGAACTTCGGTCCGCTAATGATTGGCAGTAAAGTCTTACATGCTGGCTTGCGAGCCTAACACACAACCTTCAATGAAGGAACGCCCATTCATGCATGTCGCCACACAGAAGACGCTCTAACTGAGAATCGGGCAACGTCTAACTGTGAGGCGACAACGCTACCGCAGCACCACCACCGCAGTACTAGCTAATTCACAAAATTCAGTTATGCAGTGGGTTATTGTGCCATTGAGCAAAGTTACAAATACTGGGATACATTTCTGGCATACGTGTATGTGTGTGTGCTGGAACATATTTGCAAAATCCTTCACTGGTATGTGTTAATATGGAGGACAGATTTTGAAAGCCCTCACCACTTGTGTTTGATTACAATTTTGCAGAGAATTGGATAATATTTGACCAAGAGTATAATATTTTTATACAAGCAGCTTATTCTGACAAAGATGCACATACCAGGGCATTCATTTTGTTAAGCCTAGCTGGGTAAGAGGCCATTGAAAGAGATCTTTCATTTGTGTATGTGCCAGCAGTATATGAGGGAGAAGGTGAAAATTGTCATATTAGTGTAAAGGCTGAATCAATGGAAGACCCCAAGTGTTTGAAGTGCAAATTCAGAGAAAAGTGGAACCCTCCCAGACAAATATTACATTAGAGAGACATTTGTTTTACATGAGATCAGAAACCAGGGGAAACTTTTGCAGCTTATATTACTGACCTAAGAAACAAAGCTAGAATGTGTTGGTTTGGTGACTTAAAAGATGAGTTAATAAAGGACAGGCTTGTGTGTGGTATTAGTAGTGCTGCTGTGAGAAAGATTTTACTTCGTGTCAGTGATTTAATGTTGAGTAAAGCCACTGAGATTTGTAAAATCCATGAAGTTACAGAAAGACAAACAAGTATGCTTGCAAGTGACACTTGCAATCTTGAAATCTTGCATGACTTCAGCGGGCTCCAGAGCAAATGTAGATAGCATGCAACAAGTGGCAAATAGAAGCAGGCCTAAGCACATGGCAGCCACTACCCCTCTAGTTCATCAGGGTAACCATGTCGTTTTCCAGCAAGTTCTAAGAAAGAAACATGCTCAGTGCAGTACAAGTGTGAGCCAGCAAAACCCAAATCCAGCTTTATTATAGTGTTGCAAGTGTGCTAATCATGAGTCTAAAAGAGAAAAATGCTTAGCATTTGGGCAGCAATGCCACAAGTGTAAAAAATGGAACCATTTTCAAAAGTTTTGCAAATTAAGTAAGTCTCACACAATTACAAAGAAAGGTCACTCAAAAAAGCAAACTGATCAAGTGGAGTTGCAGCAGTCCACTTTCTATGTACGTAGATGGTGTATTAGTAATTGGTGAAAGGGTCGATGCAGTGAATTTATAGGCAAAGAACAAAATATTTTCTACTGTTCAGATCAATGATAAATCCACTGAGCTCAAAGTAGACACTGGTTCAAGGTGTAATTTTATATCAGCAGACACATTTGCTAAGGTGAGAACTAATGAGCAACTCAATATGGCTAGTTGTGCAACACTTACTGCTTATGGAGGTGAAAAAATTCAAACCAAAGGCTCAGTAGTACTTTCATGTTATTTGACTAAGAACTGCTACAACTTGTTGTTCTATGAAGTCTGAAGACCTATGCAGTCATTACTAGGTCTCAGAGACAGTCTGAGAATGAATCTTTCTTTTACCAAAGAGGTTTATCATATAAGCGCATATCCTAATTCCAATTTTCCTGAAGCTATTTTCTCAGAGTAGGCTGATGTTTTTGATGACAAGTTGGGCAAACTTCCAGTTGTGTATTCTATGAAGTTAGACTCAGAGGTCAGTCCAGTAGACAGACCAGTGAGAAAAGTTCCAATAGCTATGTAAGATTAAGTCAAAGCTCAGTTGGATAAAATGGTGCAGCAAGGTGTAATTTCTCCAGTTACAGGACCAACTAAATGGGTCTCATCCATGGTAGCAGCCCACAAGAAAGGCTCAGATGATATCAGAATATGTGTTGTCCCAAGAGACTTGAACAAAACATTAAAGAAACCACATCATCCAATGTATACAGTCGAAGAGGTTGTAGTCCTAATACCGAATGCCACTGTTTTTTCTGTCTTGGATGCAAAAAGTTCATTTTGGCAAGTGATGCTTTATCGGAAATCCTCATTACTGACCACTTTTGGAACACCATTTGGCAGATATAAATTCCTGAGGATGCCATTTGTAATAAATTCTGCAAGTTAAGTCTTCCAGTGTGCAATGGAGCAATTTTTTCAGGTTATCCTTGTGCCATAATAGTAGATTATTTATTGATTGGATGTAATGGTGAAGCAGAGCATAACAGAAACCTTAAGAGAGTTTTAGACAGAGCATGAGAAGTGAACTTAAAACTCAATCCTCTAAAGTGCAAATTCAGACTACCAGAAGTTATGTATGTAGATCATTTGTTTACCAGCAATGGCTTAAGACCAGACCTGCAAGCAACTATTCTTGAGATGTCAGCACCAGATAATATTTAAGCTCTACAACCTTGGCATGGTCAACTATCTAAGCAAGTTCATACCAGACTTCAGTGAGTTGACAACACCTTTAAGAGAGCTAATGCACAAAAATGTTACATGGTCTTGGTTGGAACATCACCAGAAGGCATTTGAAAACCTTAAGCAGAAAACTGCCACCCCACCTACATTAAGATACTATGATGTCAATAAACCAGTTACTCTTTCCTGTGATGCTTTAAAATTTGGTCTTCGTGCAGTTATTCATCAGGAAGACAGACTAGTAGCCTATGCATCTAGAACACTTATCCAAACTGAGATGCAGTAGGCTCAAATTGAGAAGGAAGTTTTGGCAATAGTACTTCTATGGCTGATCTGTTCAAATTCAAACCAATAACCAACCTCTAGTTGCTATTCTAAAGAAGCCTATGCATTCAGCTCCAGTGAAATTACAAAGAATGATGTTCAACTTGCAAAAGTAAAACTTCAAAATGGCCCATACAAAAGGCAAACTTCTTTACCTGGCTGATACCTTATCCAAGTCACCCAGAAATACAACAGAACAGCTTGATACAGAGAATTTTTACTTTGATGTAATGGCAGTGCGTAATTTTTCTACCATGAGACTTGATGAGCTGAGAGAGCATACAAAGACTGATCCAATTTTGCAAAAGCTCAACCACTACATTAATGCTGGCTGGCCGTCAAAGCAATCTAGTGTACCACCTGAAGTGCAAACCCATTTTCTTTACAGAGACAAATCAAGCAGATTTCTTCATCTGTTGAAAGAAGGAGAGACAGTGAGGACACAAACGGTGAAAGCTTTCGACCGAATTGGTTAAGTAACAGGTATATGTACGGAGCCAAGATTCTACTTTGTAGAATCTGAGGGTGTAGAGTACAGGAGGAATCACAGACATCTCCTACTTGTACCAGAATTGTTATTACAACACATAGACTCTAGATCTCAGAGCAATACAGACATTGTTCCGGTTTCAGAACATGTCGTAACATCTGATTCTAGTCCCGAGAATGTTCCCGATATTCCTAAGATCGAATATTCAAAAGAGGAAGCTGCAGCCTGATTCCCAGTTTTACATTACACGATATGGTCGCACATCCAGACTGGGTGTGAGATACATAGCGACTTCGACATAACTGTACTATTATTATTGCATAGTTTGGTATAATGTATGACAAAATCACATATTCTAAAAAGAGGGAGGATGTAGAGCACAGTGTGTGATGTGTCTTTATGAAGCATAGCAAGTGATGAAATAGCAGACACATGTTGTACTTAGTGCCATTTTGAAAGTGCAGCCAGAGAGTAAGCGTGTGAGAATGAATGTAGTTAGTTTGTATATAAGTTACCTAAGTTAAATTCAATAGCTATAACCGCAATGTGTTTGTACATAATAAAGTTGCTTGAACAGAACCCACAAAGACTTTCCCAGGGAACCGGGGGAAAAAAATCACTGATACAAAAAAAAAAAAATAAAAACATGTACAGGCGACATAAACTGGGAGGCTTCACCCCCCACTCCCCGACGTGGGAGGTTGTGCCCTCCACCCCCTCCCACCTTAAATATACCAACTCTGACATTGTACCTCAGTGAGATCATTTAATATAGACCCAATTCATCTAACCCAACTTTATGGATGCTATATTTCACATATTACTAAAATAAATGGGGTGACAATATATAACCCTGTCACATCCCTTTCTCAGTCTTGAACCAATCACCTAGTCCATATTCAGTTCTGACTAGTGTTATTATTTGTTACAGTTTGTTATGGTTATTACAGTCAAACGCATTAGTCAGCAAAACAGAAATAACTATTTAGTTGAAAATCCCTTGCTTTACATGCTATGTGGTGGATGTTGGCCATTTGATCCCTGGTGCCTCTGTCCCTTTTAAGACCATCTGGTACATCCAGCTGTTCTTGGTCCACATATTGCTGAAGTTTAGCTTGCGGAATCTTGGGCAATACCTTACTAACGTAAAATAAGTGCAATTGTTTAATAATTTAATTACATTTTAGGTTTGCCTTTTTTTAAGATTGGAACATAAACTGCCCTTTCAACAGCCACTGTACTGTTTTCCAAATTTGTTGGCAATTCCAAGCAATACCGTTTGCATCATTTTGTAGGATTTTAAATAGTTTACCTAGAGTTCATCATTTACTGCAGCCTTGCTATTAGCAAGAACTATGACCTATTTAACCTCACTTTCCATGCTGTGTGACTCTAGATCACAGAACATATCTTTATATGTATCATTAAAATTAGAATCTTTCTTATGTCACTCATCTGCATATTACTGCCACTTCTTAGTGTCTTCTGTTTCTTTTAGGTCCCTCCCCCTTTCTCTTTTATAATGCCCATTTTATCTGGACATTTCCTTTAATATCACCAATTTTCTTGAAGAGATCTTTTTTATCTCCTTTCCTCTTATCTTCTTTGAGTTCTTATATATATGCCCCCATCTATTATTATTCTCAGAAACTCTGCATTCAGTCTGAGATAGCTTCCCTGTCTTGATTGCTTTTTGCATGCCTTCTTTCATTATCTTCTTTACCCTCAACAGACTAGTTTGCTTTCTTTTTTCTACTTGTCATATATTTGTTGCTACCTCCTGGACAGTATCAAAAACTTCTGTCAACATTTCATCAGACAGAGCATCCACCAGGTGTTAAATCTGTTTATTAGCACCAGAATGTATTCATTTGGAAAATTGTTGATCTCATTTCTAGTTGGCTTAGATGATTTTCTTGTTTTATTTAATTTAAGTCTAAGCTTTATGATAAGAATCTGATGGTCTAAACACAGTGAGCCCCATGTCTTGCTTTTGTTGACTATACATTTTCTATATGTAAAGACAATTCTCAGTTAGAGCGTCTTCTGTGTAGCGACATGCATGAATGGGCGTTCCTTCATTGAAGGTTGCGCGTTAGGCCCGGCAAACCAGTACGTAAAAATCTACTGCCAATCATTAGCGGACCGGAGTTCCGCTGTGGCGACCCCTAACCGGGAAAAGCCGAAAGACACAAACAAACAAAGACAAAGTATGTAGTCAGTCTGATTTCTGAGCTGACTATCCGGTTATATCCATTTTTAAAGCCATCTGTTAGGCTGCTGAAAACTATCCTTTGCTATAACCAGCAAATTATCTTGGCAGAATTCTACTATTCTGTGCCCCATTTCATTTTGTACTCCAAGGCCAAGCTTGCTGGTTATTCCAGTTGTACTTTGACTATAGCCTTTAAAATTTTAATTACTTATAATGAATGCAATTACTTTTTTGGTGTTATTTCTAGAAGGTACTGCAGAGCTTCATAAATCTGGTCAATGTCCACCTCTTCTTTATTTGTAGTTGGAACATAAATATATATCAACATAATGCAGAATGGTCTGCCTTGTAGTCTTACAGACATCACTCTTTACTTTCTGAGGTGTAACTGTTGATCATTCACATTTTGACACTTTTTGTTAACTATGAGTGCTATATTAACACGTACAAAAATCAAATAAAAAAGCATTTTTTTGTGCATGACTATTTACATGTGCTGTATGATGAGTGACACATTGACGATGGCTCATAGGTCATACTTTTATAGTCTTCTAAACATGTTAATTTCTACTTGGCTTTTTCTAACATGGGGCATGACTTACCCATCAATATAATTTGCTCTTCTGGTTGGTGAACTAGCCTAAAAGTCTTTTTCTGCCATGACTCAGGCCCACAAAGAAGAGCAATTACATTACCAATACATTATATTGTAGGTAACATTATATTAAGTTGTTCTTTCATGTTGCAACTTTTGCTTTAGTTAGTTCCTTTTGTAAGTTTTATAGACTTTTCCATGAAAAATATGCTTCATATTCAGGAATTCTACAAAAGCCTTTATAATTGCACGTACATTTACAGTTTGTGACTACACAGTGGATATATCAACTCACTTATATTTCATTTATCTAGCATTCTAAAGCATTTATACATCAATTCTGGAATGAGCCAGTCATTAAACTTGATGTGGAAGGTATGATACTTTCATGGCTTCTTCACATTTACAGCAGATTGTTCTAATAGGCAGGGATCAGTTTACAAAATGCTTATTCCCTCATAACAATGGCAAATAGGGAATATTTCAGAGTTACAGTACTGTCATTATTTTCTTTTAGGCCATAAGCATGCTCTTCTCCCACTCCCTGTTTGGTTGAGCATTGTGATTATAGCCTTATCTTTTTATCATATCTACAACACCAATGTGCCCTAAGATGCCTCATACAGAGAAAGAGAGAGAGAGAGAGAATGTTTGAAGATTATTGCAGTTAGGCAAGGCAATCATCACTCAGAGCAATCAATTTTTGCTTTGCTATCATTCACTCTAGGTTTATTTATGCTGTCATTGAGTAGTGGTAAACTTTTATGGCTAAATTATCACAGGGAAGATCTATGTGGGGATGAGTTTTGAACATTTGTTCAGTAAAAGATGTTGCTGTTAGATATGGGCTTGAAATGTGTTGCATAGTTAATCTTGAAAATAAAAGAAAACAGATTTTTTTCCACATAAGCTATTTATTTGTCCCAGAGCCATAGCCAGGTCATCTGGTACCCTGGTCAGTCACTGGACTGGCGTCCCCTACTCAACCTGAAGTTGAGGACTGAAAAAAGTTATTTCATAAAGCTGAAGACAAAAAAATTAATGGAGTCACTTTGGATTATAGTAAAGTTCCTTGTTACAGTGTTAATAATGGATTGGTGAATTGTAACAAAGAGCTTAGGCAAGGCTCTGTTACTATCGTACCAAGTTGCTAAATACATTAATTTAAGAAGGCATTATATCATCAGCTTCTTAAATGAATGTCGGTACTCTATTCATGCCTCATCAGCCACTGTAGATTGTTCTCGCTAACAGCATGTACTTGGGGAAGCCACTCCTTTTGGCCCATCCTAGTTACGACCCTGATTTGCCTGATTTGTCCCTTCTGAAAGACATACTGAATGATGGAATTTGCCCCTTCTCCATTGTTGTGTGATCCTGGAGTTGGTATTTATAGTTAGTAGGGGCGTGGGTGTGGGTGCAGAGGGGTTTGCCCTCTGCATTAAAAATGTGTTCAGTATTTTGAATTTTCAGTAGACCCATATATATATGGTTCTACCTGACATAGTTGAAACCACACAACACCGACAACGACATCACCGACACCACATAATCGACAGTGCATTAACACGAAACCTCACATACCCGACAATGAAATAACCGACGGTACACAAACACGAAACCCCATACACTGCACACACCACAATAACAACAATAAAAAACAAAACACATCCCCATTCCACAAACCACACACACAACACAAGCACACCAAAATCCTTACAAACCCACACTACTTACATACACAACTATCGACAACCCTAACCCTAAGGTCCGTCACTATCGCACACGTACCTAACCCGCTCCCTAACCCTAACTCACTTAACCCGCCCCTATCCCGAAGTCTATCCCTACCGACACTTACCTAACCGCTCCTAACCCTAACTCACTTAACCACCCTATCCCAAAGTCTGTCCCTACCGCACACTTACCTAACCCGCTCCCTAACCCTAACTCACTTAACCCGCCCCTATCCCAAAGTCTATCCCTACCGCACACTTACCTAACCCGCTCCCTAACCCTAACTCACTTAACCCACCCTATCCCCACAGACCGTCAATATCCACACTTACCTGACTCGCACCCTAACGTCCGTCACTACCGCATACTCACACAGCCTTTTCCCATGTCGGCATCCTCGGCGTCGGTGTTGTCATCCGTTGTGTCGGTCTTCTGCATTGTCGATGTTCTGGCACTCGCGATCCGCGTCGGTCTTCTTCATTGTCGATCTTCTGGAGCTCCGGATTCAATTGTCGGTGTTCTAAGCTGTCGACTAACTCAGGTAGAACCATATATATATATATATATATATATATATATATATATATATATATATATATATATATATATATATATACACATACATACACACACACACACACACACACACACACACACACACACACACACACACACACACACACACACACATCTATCTGTCTGTATATGTATCAGTCTATTCATTTTATTTTGTTAAAAATGTTATAAATATAAATAAACATAAACAATAAATTGTAGAAATTACAATAGTTATGATTCATTATATACTGTTGCAGTTCCTCATATCAAAATGACAGCACACCTGGGTTGCCACATGAACAAATCAGTTAACAGTCACTTAATTTGTGTTCATTAAATGTACATATACATGTATATAAGTATTTATATAAAAGGGAGATGGATACATACATATCGGTTTAATCAGCTCTCCATGTACTCTTGTTTTAAGATATATACATAATAAACAAGTTATAATGTAATACAGAAATAATAAATCTCCTTCAACCCTCCTTCCCCTCCACATCGCTCCCTCCCACCCAATCCCCTTCCCTTTACCTCACCATTAATTTGCTATTACCAGTTATGCTATTTGTCTTTCACATTATTTAGTAGCGGTAGTTATTGTTTCAGAACAGAAACAGTGTGCTACATTTAAGCAACTAAGACAATGTGTATTTATTATTTAAATAAAGCAGTAAATTAGCTATTTAGGTATATTATATCCATCTGTTTTTCTTCTCTCTTTTCTGGAATGTATATGTATATACAGAGACATATTAAACATTAGATACAATTTAAGCTGTTTCCGTCATGTGAGGTTTTACCTATTTGGTTTAGTTTATCCAAACTGTTTAATATAGGCTTTACTGCAGACTAATTTATTGTGCTTAAATCCAACCCCCACCCCAACCCCATAGTTTACAGGAGGATGTCATTACTGAAAAACTCAAAGCAGAGATGGGGACATATTGACAAAGAACTGCAGGTATTCAAAGGTTTTCTGGAGAAAACAATGACAAGTTTGGAAACTGCACATGTTAATGAAATCATAAAAGAGATAAGAATTAAGGAGGCAGTTTAGAGTCAGTGGAGGAAGATCTTTTACCAAAGAGGCAGAAGAGAGAAACTAAGGAGGAAACAGTAGCATTCATTAGTAAAGAACCAGTACTGTTTAATCCTGCTGGTATAGAGTTAATGGGGAGGTACACTTACAAAAAGAAGGTCAACTGCAACAAACTGATGAATACTTACATTCTGTTTTTGAGGCTCTAAATGAAAAAGGAAGATCTAAACTCCATTATTTAATTAGGGGTTGGGAATGTTACAACACAGAAAAATTCCTCAGAAGCCCCACATATTGAAAGTGAGGTAGGTAACAATACAGGTAGTTGCAGCATCCTACTTTTACCATTAGTCAATGAAACATCAAGATTCGATGCTATGAATTGTACAGACAAAAACACCAGTGAGTTAGTTTCTTACAAGCTCAGTAAAGATGCTGGTACCAAGGTATCCTGCATCACTTCTCATATTGCAGACAGTAAAACATTCTGGAGGGGTCAATTCATTCAATTATTTGCTCTTTTGGACATAGATAGATTTCATGGGACAATGAACTCAGATTCAGTATGGTCCAAATATTTAGTGAAAGCTTTAACTATGTTTGGTAAACATCAATCAAAGAACCTTAAATTCAACATTTGGGATAATTGGATCATATTTTACTACCCATAAACCTCCCCCATGGCCAATTTCCCACACTCCTTATCCACACACTGCCACTCCACACAGCCCCCAATACATCCTTCATCCAACACTTATCTGTTAGATTTTGTGGGCATAAATGCAAAAGGTTATAGGTGAACCAGTATGTAAATGCTCAGGTAGACTTTACCTTACCCTCACTTACTTCAGTAGCCTCTCTTTCCAAACCTCCCTAGCTATCCAACATGGTTTCTAACCAAGTATTTCAATGCCTTTTCTCCCACCACAATGACTTATCCACTACCTTGAGCTTATGAAAATGTTGATCATACCAAAGCCAGTTGTGTCCCCCATGAAACCTCTGTGCTTCCCTAATCATTAAAAAATATGAAAACAAATGCAAAGCTTGCTGCAGCTTTTTCTCCACAATAACTGACATGAAGTAAACAGAGCCTGATGCCCAATCATCTCATGTCCTTGGCCTGTACATACCAGCACCCTTCTTACCTAAGGCTGATAAGGGTGCTGTGAGTTCCTTAAACCCAAGAACCACCATCTGCATATATGAGGTCAAAATCATCAACAAAATCTAACCTAAAGATCCTGTCTTTCACCACATGTGGGATATGCATGCACTGCAATGGAAACTGACTTACCACAATCCCTGAAGCTGGTAAAATCTGTTGACTCATGCCTGCAATTACCTTCACCACATGCCCTGATGACTCTACCACACCTGCCCCAGAGAACAGCAGAAATTTTCTATCTTCTATCAAAGCCACAAATGAACCTACATCCCAAGCCCCTTATACCTCTGAATGATCTGCCACTAAAGGCACTGCCTGACTGTCCCTTTGCAACAAAATTTGCAGTGTAATCCTGTCATCTTCACTTAGTCACTCACCAAATGAAGCCAATCATCATCCAAAATCATAACAATCCTCTTCTCCTGGTCCACACAAACACTGAAATCATTACCCGCTACTCGCTGCTATTCTGCCACTGGTGGATTGACCACTCACCTCTGTGATCACCTTGTTAATTTGGCTCTAACCTCTGAGGCCTCCATTACTTGCTGGCTGAATATCACCTCCTTTTCTGCCTGTCTCTTGTTGTTCACCCTGGATGGCCTCCTTTTTCACTTGCCTCTGGGTATTCACTCTCTGAAACAATTTTTTTGCCTGCAATGCTAACTAATGCCATTGCTGTGCAAAATCCTACACCTGCGGCATGCTGACTCTAGCAAAGACAATGTGTACCTGGGACTATCAAGATTACTAGCACTGTCCCAGCCAATTGCTCGGACACTACAATACAAATCTGCCTTGCTGTGTCAAAGAGACAGATGCTCCATTAACCTAGCCTTATAATCTGCCCTCCTTCTAACTCATCCTCCATTACTGCCCTCATGAAAACTAATTCCTCCCTTCCCATTCTGTTGGCCAGTAACTTCTTGAACTTCACAAACTCAGCCTGCCTTCCAAACTAAACCTGGCTCAGTGACATATACGTCTGTGCTGCAAACTCTATTTTCCAACAAGTTACACTGATGGTTGGGTCTGATTCTGTGGATGGATTCATGCAAACTTGTGTTTTATTAGTTTGGAGATACCAGAATTGTGCTGATTTGACTGGCTAATAGTAAAGGATATCACATAGTCAGACCCAGAAGACATAGCCAATCTACTAGCAGACAAATTTAGTTCAAACGTCATTCCCCCTTGTTTCCCATATTCCCATATTGCATACCTGCATCTACACTCCTTCTTCAAATCTCCAAAGAACAAGTTCTGAAGGTGCTATCCAAGGCTTCTATGGGGTCAGATAACATGCTGGGCTGCCTAATGGTCAATCTGAAACATGACTTATCAGATCATCAGTAGATATTATTCAGTATTACTCTCCAAAGGGACTTCATGTCAGACAGATATAGGACAGCAACAGTCATCCCCTTATACAAAAACAGAGTATCAACAGATCCAGGTAATTATTGACCCATAAGCCTGAGCAGTGTAAGCTCCAATGCTATGGAAAGGATCATTGTGGAATTAATATATAAGGGCATGTGTAACATACAAACTCTCAACTCAAGCCAGCTTGAATTCATCAAGGGTAGATTCTGCCTATTTCTTTGTGAATGTTACTGAACCACTGGCTGAAGGAAAATAGTACACACTGCATATCTAGATGTCTCAAAGGCATTTGACACCAGCCTGCACTCCGGTATAGTAGATAAACTCTTCCTGCTTAATGTAAATCCCCATGTAACTCACTGGAGAGCAAATTGGCTCACAAATACCACCTCCTCTGACTTCTCAGAAGTTAAAGCAAATATTAGGAGTTTACAGATGACAAGTTTGCAGATGACTATAAGCTTGATACCACCATAAACTCCTCAGAAGATACCAAAAGGGCATTTCCTAGACAAATAGTTGGTGCCAAATCCAAGGACTAAAAGTAAATGCCAAGACATGTAAAATCATATCTTCTAGCAAGCATGGGTTCTCTTGTAACTTTCACATTGACAATACACCCCTGAAAGTTGATCCTTTAATAAGGGATATGGGAACTGATGTAGACACTGAACTATCCTGTGATTACCATGTATCCACTATTGCAATGGAAGCCCTTCTTCATCACACAGCTTATATTTAAAGTATGATGTCCAGATCAAAGTATATAATCATTCTGCCATACTCAACTTTCATCAGACTGATCACTGAATATAATGCCACATTCAATATGTACCTGTCCAAACATCTGTCACAACTGGAGGGACCACAACACTTTCTTATTGATAAAAATCAAGGGCCTGAATGAAAAAAAAAAAAAAACAACAAAGAATATCATCACAAAGCCTTATCCCTCTTCTCAGTATCATGCGGTCTAATAAGAGATGATCTCTCCCTAGCTTATAGATCCTTTAGAGAACCTATACAGTCAGGCCTGTTACACATTCACAAGTCTAATGGTAGCATGAACACTCACTCAATGGATCCCAATCTCTTTGCAACATAAATAAACCACATTGAAGGGATAAGAATATCACATCTGTTGAACAGCCTTCCATTCCACATAAATGGAAGTGCTTTTCTTAATCTATTCAAACATAATTTGAATGAAGAGATGGTAAACTGAAAACTCATCCCTGGTTTAGCATCCATGTCCCTCAAACATAGGGATAACAAGTAAATGTTCCAATGTGTTCTTGGTCTGCTCACCTCTGAGTTTTTTGTATGCAAAATATAAGGGTAAAAAACTACTATGGGAATGTAAGGCTAAGCTTTAGAAGATCATCACAGATCAAATACCTATGAACCTATAAATTCATTCAGAATGGCAGTACCTATTCTGATTCAACGGCTATCATAGATATACTGGAAAACAAATTCAGTGATAACATCACCCTAGAGACAGCTATACCATACCCCTTATACCCATGGTCCTAAAGCCTTCTGTCATTACAAAAGTGCACTTATTAAAAGTGCTAAAACAAAAACTGAACAGCACTAAACATGCACTGGAGAGCTCCACCCTATAACTATTCAAGCAGAACTTATCCACTGGTTTTGATGCCAAGGTTTTCCATACAGCAGTACAATGATCCTTCACAAGGGCAGCCTCACCATGGACCCCTGGAAATACAGACCCATCAGTCTGATAAGCTTCATATGCAAGGTCATGGAACAGGTCTTAACAGACTTGATACAAAAAAATCTTATAAGACATGACACCTAACACTTTGATTTTGATTTTTTTTAAGAAGAAACATCTTTATTGAATTACCAGTTATGACATTGGTAATCATACATTTATATCAATGAAAACAAGATATATTGACATATTTTCAGTTGCACACAATATACATGACTTATACTCTTCTGTACAGTCATTGCCAGTCAAACATTGCATAGCTTATTCAGTTCCTGCCTTCCCTTAAACCTCATTCTTCTTCTTCCTCCAAAACATTATTCTGTATGTATTATTTCCACAATTCCCATTTTTTCTATGTAATTTGCTTGTATCCTTTTCTAAAGATCCCACTTACAGTTCTTTTATCTGTGCTACTGTATTCACTAATTCTAGTATAGTTAGTTTAGACTCTGATCTCCATTTTCTATTATTTTTTTTTTTGGCAGCCACCAGAATTAAACTCAGCAAGACCTTATTATGTCTAGGCAATTCCAAATCTGCATTACCGGTTTATAGGTGTTTACTAGGCTAATGACCACAAGGACCATTTTAAGTCTAGCCATGCATCCCAAATGTCTGACAAGTTCTGATACTCTTGATAAGTGTAAGCAAGGTCATGGGAGTTGAAATATTTGCAAACAGGGGCCTGGGAAATGAACCATTTATAGTCCATTAGAGACATAAGTCCCAAACCAGGATGAATTTTCTGTTGTCTATCCAATTGTCCAAGTTACATTTGAATTGGGTTAGGGAGGAACTCTGCTTCACATGGATGGGGAGCATGTTCCAGAGATGGGGTAGTCTCTGGGATATATATACGTGTCTCCCCAGCAGGTCCTATTTATATCACAGGCAAGGTTTAAATCCTTAGAATGGGTAATTGTGGTGCTGTTTGTTTTGTGGATATGTAGGAGGTCCATCAGAGTGGTGCCTGACAATGCCTTATATGCCAGTCATAAATTTCTCCTCAACATCCTGTAGTAGACAGAATATAGAGATAGTGCCTTGAAGTAGCCTGCATAGGACATGTTACTTAAGCCCTTGTAGTGAGAAACATCTCTGGATGTAACAATTGTTGGATATTCTTGGTTAGGTACGTACTAAAGGGGGCATTGTACTCAATGACAGGTCTGATGAATGCTGAATACAGTGAAATAATGACTTCCTTGGACCTAGATGCCATATTTTTGTTTATAAGTTTCACAACATAGAATGATTTCTCACTACTGTCAACACATGGTGGTCAAAGACTAGATTACTGTATATGTATGCCCTCAAGTCCCTGACTACTGGTTGAGCTCTAAGGGGTGTTTTGTCAATATGATAGTTTCCAGAAATGGATGTCTTCCTGAAGGATACTATTATTCATTCCTTGGCATGTAGTTTTAGTCCATGGCTCTGACACCAGTTGTTTGTTTGTGTCAGCCCTTCCTGGAGAACATTTGTGTCAGTGGGAGATTCAGTGACAGCTTCTAATTTTGGATTTGACAGAAAAAACAACAATTTTTTTACATTTGAGGTAAATAAATAACATACAGTTTATTTGTTTTATTTATTACAAAAAAGCTGGACAAGGGGTTTTTCTTTAGTATATGTATACGAAAAAGAAAAACCTTTTTCCCAATCCACTATAACTATAAAATCCTTATTTTCCAAAAAAAAAAGAAAAATGTGAAGGGTGGTCTTGTTGTCAGGGTCAACAGAATGACCTCAGGATGATCAAAATTTACAATGCCAATGCACATGTGTGTAGATAGGGTAGATAAAGGTCCCAAAAGGTCCTTACTTGATGGCCTTATTTGAAGTGGTTCAGGGAAAGGCACAAAAAGATTATTTTAGGGACAGAGCATGCTGCCCTAACTACTGATTTTGGTAACAAAAAAACCACCTTTATATGAAGAGCTTATATACTTGATTATACAGGTGATTCAGCACCCATCAAGGATGTGATTTCTAGGAATGGACAAGATTTGTCCAAATTACAGACCTACCATTGAATAATAAAAGCCCTTTAAAATTTATTTATCGAAGGACACTAATTTTAAACAAATTTTTGAATATGGAGGTTCTAAAGCTAAGAATATTGGTACGGGGTGGGAGGAACATACAAATGTGGTTTTGTTAGAAAGGAGATTTTTTGAAGCTAGGAATAAAACACTTATTAATTGCAACAGTTATGGAACATGCAACTTGCACCTCTTTTATGTGGGAAAGGAAATTGAGATGTCGCATTTATGAACATTTGTGTGAAATCAAAACAGAATATGAAGAATGCATTGTTTAGACATCAAATTTCTTGCCCACAAGCAGATTTTTTGGATTATGGGAAGATAAATTGGAACATAAAGAGTTATACTGGCAATAGATTGTAATAAATTTCAAAACTTAGATCAGCAAAATTGTAAGCTTCTTGCATTTACACAATTAAGCCACTAGATGTCAACATTTTCCATATACTGCATAGGTAATAGTTTTATAATTAGAGTGTTTTAAATTAAGTAAATATAAATATTTTATTTAATTATTTTGCTGTTTGTATGAGTTTTAAAAATTGCTTGCTAGGTTTAAATTATTTTTACTAATTGACATTATTTCTAATTGACAATCAATTGTATTGTTTTGTTAATTGGTAAGGATGTTAAGATGAAGATAGTTGACATTGTACTTTAATAAACGGAGTTTCTGGTTGTGGTGTCCTTAGTTTAATTCATTTTGCCTTCATCTCTTTGTGGTTTCACAGCTTCTAATTTACAATAATCTGCAAATTAATCAGCCAGAGACCACTGACATTGGTCTTGACTTCAGAGAAGTAAATGCCAAAAAGTAGTGGTCCCAGGACTGATCCCTGATGGGACTCAACTTCTGACTGGCCTCTTTGTAGATGTGGACTCCCCAATTCTAACTTCCTCGGTCCTGTCTGTGAGTCAACTGGCTATCTACTGGGTGACATAAGGGTTTGTACCTAACCTCTTGAGTTTATCAACAATGCCCGAGTGGAGTATTGTGTCAAATGCCTTGGACAGGTCAAGGTAGGCAGTGTGAACCATTTTGCCTTCATCCATTGCTTTGGTAACCTTCTTAAAGAAGTCCATCAGGTTGAGTAGGCATGATCTGCCCTTAATGAAACCAAATTGGGTTGGGTCCAGTGTGTGGAGATTCTCTATGTCATTATTGATCATTTTCATAATAATTCTTTCCATGACTTTGCATACGAGACTAGTGAGATGTATGGGTCTGTAGCTCAAAAAAAAATAATTTCCTTAGTTATACCAGTTTGATCACCCAGTATTTCTGACAGAATGGTCTTCAGGGAATTTTTAAAGTTTGCCAACTCATTACACTACTAAAAGGAGTCTTCGTCAAAGTATCAAAATTGCAGAATATCAAACCTCTCATCATTGAGGACCAGAGGATCGAAATTCTGCATCATTGAACACTGTGAATGGAGATCACCGTACAGTGTGGAATGAAAACTTTACCATTCTGTTCACTGTAGTACAATCTCAGAGCTGGTATATTTAAGTAAAAGGTGGTGTGGGGGGTGCAGGGTGGCTTGCTCCCCTGCAAAAATGTAAAATAAGAAGTATTCATGTTTTAACTTTTTTTTGCATTTTGCATTCGATATTGCAGAATTTCGATCTTCTGGTCCTCAGTGATCAGGGGTTCTATATTCTGCAATTTTGATACTTTAAAGGGGACCCCCCAAAAAGATATGCTCTCAATTACCTTTCTTCACCATCACACATCCAACATTTGCAATCGATCTGAGGAAATTTTTTTTGAAGTCTGCTTGGGGTATAAAAATACATATATAAATACTTCCAAGCAAAGATGTTAAATTTTCCTGACTTTGCTGCATATTTGGGAGTCATACATATATCCTCCCATTGTTTCTTTGTGAATTGCTTATCCAATCTCTCTTCCCAATCCTTTCTAACTTTCTTTGATTGATTGCCATAGTTATCATGTAATATTTTATATGCCCTACTAATTTTCCCTTTTAATGGCAGTTTCTGTTCTAGATTCTACTAAAAACTCAACC
Source organism: Protopterus annectens (assembly GCF_019279795.1). Classification (NCBI taxonomy): domain Eukaryota; kingdom Metazoa; phylum Chordata; order Ceratodontiformes; family Protopteridae; genus Protopterus; species Protopterus annectens. The sequence continues at coordinate 836,269,559 of NC_056735.1, forward strand.
AGTGTTGGTCTTTCACTTATGATTCCCCATTACTTCTTTTTGCCTATACTGTGATATCAATCTTTGATAAGGAAGGTGATCTCTAACCAATCCAAATGAATTCTTGACCTCTTCCCATTCTATTACCTTTCCCTCTTGAATCATTTGCTTGCAATACATTGGTTCCTTTGCCAATTTTCTCCAGTAAATTGAAGCCTTCTCTTGCCTGTTCTCTGCAGCCCTAATTAAAATCATCCTTATTGTCAGTGTCTCTTTTCTCCATTCTCATGTTTATTTGCTTTTTAGAATGTAGTTATTGTTATTCTCCTTAAGGATCTGCATCCAAAATTCCAGTCTTTCCTTATTTCTTGAGCTCCCTCCACCATTTCATCATTGTCCCTTTCCACTTTGAATTATAGCTTTCGGCTTGTGCTATGTATAGGAGCCTTAACTGCGTAGCTGTGAAATAGCCCTTTCTGGCTTTGCTAAGGGTACAGTTTTCAAAATGAATCTGGTATTTTTTGAGAGGATAATGCAAGCTATGGACAGTAGTTATACTATCCATACAGCACACCTTGACCTTCTTAAAGCATTTGATGCTATACCTCATTCCAATATTATTAAAAAGCTATCCAGATTGCTCTAATAGGCTTATGGACAGCACTCACATGGTGAGGGTGGCAAGCACATTCTCAGACAGCATTAAAGTAACCAGTGGGGTACTACAGGGTTTCTTGCTAGGGCCTTTGTTATTCAGCATATACCTAAACGCCAACACATAAATAGCAAACCACGAGAACTCTGAACGTCCTGAAGCATGAAATTCGGAATATTGAATTCCCATAGTTGGCCAACCCCACCGCCCGCTATGTACTACCTACCCAAACAAAATAAATAATCCACATATCTACACTTCACCCATATATCCCATATCCTAATCAAACATTCACTACACACAAATATATCTAACTATAAACAACACCCAACTACGGGAAAAGTGTAATTTATGTATATATTCACCTACACAACTATATTACTATATATATATATATACACTTAATGTAACCCTACTTTTAACCCTAAACTGTAGGTTGCATGTACTACTATATATGGACTTACCTTAACCCGCACCCTAACCCTAAGGTCAGTAACTATTGCACATTTATGTTAGGGAGCTATACCGGATAAAGACTAACTATGGGAATTCGATATTTCAAATTTCGCACTTCTGGACATTCAGTATTCTCGCGGTTCACTATTTATGTGTCAGCATTTAGGTATTCGTATAAGTGAGGTTTCGGTATTTTAATATAGACCCCCTCTCTCATCTACAAATCAAAAATCAAGAAATTTGGTAATCTACGTTTACTGACTATTGTAAACTATCTGTTATACTTGAATTCCATTATGATATACAGAAGCTACAAACTGAATGTATACGTCAGTAGTTGGTGCGCTGACAAAAGGCTAAAAAAAATGTTAAAAATGTAATACTGTTGCATGTGACAAAAAAAAAAAAAAAAAACTTCTACTTATAATGTAGAAAACACCCTACTCCAAAATGAGGATGAGAGAGACCTTGGACAAGGGTAGACATCTCTGTCGCTCTCCTATTTCTATGACCATTATGTTGCAACAGTGTTCAGGAAATCCTTCTGTCTGACATATCTGATCCTGATCACAAAGGTTATTACCTCTAAGTTTAAAGAAGTCTTGACCATTCTATGCTGATCAGGCCCTAAACAAAATAGAGTTCTCCCTTTGAGGTCTATCTTGCTAAACATATCAAGCAGTTAGACAGACGTAAAAGTATCTTGATAAAAAGATCATGGGGCAAATGTACCTGATCTATTAAGAGATCCAGGGAGCACTGTTCTTGTATTGAGTGCCCTACAATCTCCTTAAGGCCTATTTGTGCTTTGGCTTACAGGTCATTAGGGATCCAGAAGGTCAAGACCTTTTATTTCTCTACAAATCAAACATGAAAACCAGAGAACTGAACCTGTTTCAACAAATAAATCACGATATACAGACAGATTTGTCATGTAATGACTACCCCTTCTCTCGAACAAACTTCCTCTCCAGATAAAGCAATGTAATACAGTATTTTCTTTTAAGAAGGAATTAGACAATTGGATACATATTCATAAATTCACCATAGGTATGACTCCCTGGTCACACCTTGATACATGCTGGTAAAGTGTAAATGGTCCCATAGTCTAGTTGTCTTGCACATGCTATGATTCTATAATTCTGTGTTCTGTGATGCTATGTTCCACTAATGCATGCACACACACACACACACACACACACACACACACACACACACACACACATATATATATAGTTTTTTTTTTCACATTTTCGAACATTAAAATGTTCGATAATATGGTCTCGGCGATATGAAAGTCGAACATGTGGGTGTTCGATTATATGAAGTAGACCCATATATATAGATAGAGAGGTATAATGGTAATGTTCACTTTTTGGTATGTATATCTAAAATAATACAGCTATTAATTGTGTGTAATAAATTAGAGATCTATGGTGGTGCTGCGGTAGCGTTGTCGCCTCACAGTAAAACGCTGTCCGGTTGGATTCTCAGCTAGAGCGTCTTCTGCGTGGAGACATGCGTGAATGGGCGTACCTTCATTGAAGGTTGTGTGTCAGGGCTGGTAACTTGACATGTAAAAATCAACTACCAATCATTAGCAGACCGGAGTTCCGCTGTGGTGACCCCTAACCGGGAAAAGCCGAAAGACACAATCCAGAGCTATAATGTCAATAATAGATCCATCAAATGTGTTTTTTCTGCTAGTGACTATTTCAAAACATTTATAATTTGTTAAAGACAAATCCCCGTATTTACTATCCTTCCGTGCAGGACTAGCTTAGTCCTGCACGGAAGTAGCTGTTTATGAGCAGGACAGCAGCATGGCTAGTCCTGCACAGAAGCAGCTGTTTAGGAGTAGGACGGCAGCATGCCATTAATGAAGGCGAGCTGCCTGAGCTCTTAATCTTACATGGAGCATGTAAGAGTGCAGGGGGTGTGTCTGAGAGCAGAGCTCTCAGAATATACACGCCCCTGCAATGAAGAACAGCAAACAAGTCCCAAAAGAATGAGCGCGACTACTCATAGGTGTATGCATACCCCCAGCAATATCCCCCCATGTGTACAAGAGCAATGGTTAAAACAACAAATATAAAGATATATTTTTTTTTTATGAAACAGATGAAATTTAACTGTAGGTGCATGTGTTTGCCCATCGCTTAACTATGGTTAATGCAGCTTAAATGGCAGAAGAGTATAAAAAGCAACATCTATGCAAATGAAGCAGTATAGCAATAGCGTAGTGGGCAGATAATTCGCCTTACGAGCAGTCATTCTCGGTTTGAGTCCCACTGCAGCACATTCCATTTTCCATGTCAAATCACTTTATGACTAATATTTTTAGTTGCAAAACCTACTAAATAGCATATATTTGTGAACTGGAGTACTGCATTAAATGCAGATGCGAGGTGCCAGTGTCATAATGTTGCAAAGTCCACAGATAATCACATCTGCCCCATACAGTATATGTGCACAGGAATCAGGGATACAAATGGAAGGTAAAATGTGTAATGAATGATAACTCCATACAGCTTCCAAATCCCCCACCTTCCCAAGAACCATTAGACATTACTGTCTAAGTTAGTGCAGTGGTAAGCGGGAGTAAGCACTAGTAAGCAAGTGTAAGCACTATTAAGCACTAGTAAGTGGGTTTAAGCCCTTTTGTTTGGGGGTAAGCAATGCACACACAGGTTAAGCAATATTGAAGCTAACGTTCTGTAAGCATATTTAACCGGAGGTTAGCATTGCTTACCCTCACACCCTCACGCAAACCTATGCAAACCCACTTACAGGTGCTTAAAAGTGCCTTAATCACTCTGCATGCAACAGCCGCTGTTCTGGCCAGAAACAAAATAAACAGCCTTGGCAGGTCTTGAACACAGGACCCTGTACACTATAGTCACAGTGGCTAACCACTAAGCCATTACAGCAGTACATAAGATTGCAGTATCACCAAACAAATCCTCACTATAGTAAAATCAAAATGAACATGTGAAAGGAATCTATATACAGTCTTATGTTCTATAACCTACTACATAACATAAATACGTGAATTGGAGTACTGCAGTAAGCCCAGATGTGAGGTGTAATTGTAATAAAGTGTTGAAGTCCCCTAATAAACACAAGGACCCTACACAGTGTACGTACATATGAATCATGGATACTAGACACATATATAACATGTAATGAATAATAAATCAATGCCAAAATAAAAATATAATGCAAATTAGATATTAAGCAATGCTAAGCATTGCACAGGCCAGCTTAGTAGGTGTAAGCAATGTGTAGGCCAGCTAAGTCAATTTGCCCTTTGGTATACCCCTTTAAACAATGCCAACCTTAGGTAAGCAGGTTTGCCCATAGCTTAGGCTTTTCAAAACCATCCAATCACTGCAAAGTGTGGGAAATTGGCTCTATTTAAACCCAACAGGTGGGAATACATCTCATAACTTGTTGTAGCTTCCCCCTGCAGGCTCCATGTCTCGAATGGGAGAGGGTGTGCGCTTTCAGGCACAGCACTGGGGCATCCAGGAGTCCAGAGTCATGGCAGGACACCTTGTCAAAGACCATGAGCAGAGACTGCTGCAGGGCCAGTACCAGGGTTCCCAATATAAAGGGGAAGCCTGGGACTGTCTCGCCCAGGACCTCACCAGTGCCACTGGCATAGCCCAAACTGGTGAGAAGGTCAGGCATCACTATGCCGACCTGAAGCGGTGAAAGTGGGATCTCTTGGATTAGTGGATCCAAGAGGCTAAGAGTACAGGGGAGGTCCCAGTTGTGTGTAAGTATGACTCCACTACCTGTTTAACAATGGCCAGCTCATGTATGCTATGGATAGGTATGGCTAAATATTCCTCTTATGTCCTTCACAGTGGCAAGTGAGTGGGCTGCGAACCAGGAGGCCCATGGATGTTGCTTGGAGAGGTTGCGACGCAAGGCTGGTTAGTAATACTCTTGCATGTACTGTCATAGGAAATAAATCTAAAAGTATTAGTAAGTTAATTGCCTGTATAAAACCTGTATGGTTTAAGGCAAGTGCTGCATGCACCAGAGAATATGGCAGGATAAGTCTCATATAGGTTGTATGTAAATAAAAGCATAATAGCCAGACAATGAAGGTCTAACTGCTGGACTGCATGCATTTACTCTGGTATCATATAGTAATGTAGATTTGCAATCACTTAATAGTGCTGTTGTATTAAGCACTGTTACCCACATTGTGCAACATAAATAAAATGTGTAGGAATGTCTGTATATGACTGGTGTAATCCCCAGAGGTCATTAAGTACAACTGAGAGAGACCTAGACAGAAAACAGTGAAAAGACAGCCAACAAAATCCAAATAGCACATGCAACTGAGACGTGAACTGTTGTATTCTTAGCACACACAGCCATGGTTCGAATCCTGGGAGTTGTAGAAGTCTGCATACAGAATCATAACCCACAATTCTACAGATATGTATAGAATGTCCAGTAAATTGCCCCATATCTGCTGCCTGTCACTCTGTCCCCCTGTGAAATCAATGGGATGATCCCAGACTTATAGGCAGAAAACAAGAAATACAACTAATTGTCACATATCTATAAGAACAAACCTGTCACTCTAACAACTCCCCAAACTGTTATGAGAGTAATAAGCCAAGTATGTCCCATCTACACCCCCACGTTGTCAAGCTGTGACCAGACTGTGTACAGTAACAGAGTGAGATGTTAGTGCATAATATTAATGTGGAATCTGGTACTTTGTGTGGCAACATTCAGGTAGTGTTAACAAACATTGCTCCCACAGGTCCATCAGATATGAACACTGCGCACATAAATAAAAGATTGATACCCTGTACTGGTACTGTTCACTTTGGTATTGCATGGCATTGTTAGTGTTGCAGTTGCTCTGAATAATAAGGTATTACTCATCACTGTCACCCACACTGTGCTACATAATATAACTGTATAGGAAATACTGTATAAGAGTGTTGTAATACAAGGTCAGAATGTAAAACCACAGGAAAATTATAGACAGAAATTAGATAAGAGATATACAGAAATATCTATATAGCACACACAACTGTGATGGACAGTGTTTTAGTGTTAGCAGACACAGCCATGGTCTGAATCCTGGGAGTGGAAGTAGGCTGCATACAGAATCATACCCCACAACTTTACAGATATAGGTTCATAGGTTCATAGGTTCATACTAGGCTATCTGCCCTAGGGCATTTATAAGCCTAGCCAGAATGTGTTTGGCTTTCGCCACCCATTTTAAATTTATTTTGCTATGCCCTTTTTCGAGGTTAGTATACTGTGCATCTGTCTAACAGTGACACATAAGTGATACCCGGGGTAAACCTACGATCTCCCATCCACTCATCAAGATTCCTCTTGAACAGAGTCAATGAAGGACTCTGCCTAACCTGGACTGGGATTTTATTCCAGAGTGAAGGGAGCCTTTGGGTTATGAATCTGTCCCTCCAGCATGTCCTATTTATTTCATTGCTGAGGTTCAAGTCTCTCAAACGCGTAGCTCGATGGGATTTGGATTTTCTGAGGTGCAGCATGTCCATTAATTCCGGGTTGGACATGGCTTTATACATCAGGCACAGATCGCCTCTGAACAGGCGGTATGCCACTGAGTAGAGCTGGAGTTTCTTTAACCGGGCAGCATATGGCATCTGTTTGAGCCCTTTGATCCTCTTGGTGAGGTACTTTTGGGGTCTTTCCAGTTGCTGCAGGTGTCTGGTAAGGTACATCCCAAAAGGGGCATTGTACTCAATTATGGGCCTGATGAGGGATGAGTAAAGAGGCATGATGACCTCCCCTGATCTAGATGTGAATCCCTTCATGATTAGGTGGGCTATATAAAATGTTTTTCTAACCACTTTGGCCACGTGGTTGTCAAATGAGAGATTGCTATCAACTTGGGTCCCCAGGTCCCTAATTGCTTCTTCTGTACTTAATGGATTACCACCTATGTGGTAATTTGTGGGCACTTTGTTTTTGCCAAAGGGGATGACTATACACTTTTTGGCATTTAGCTTGAGGCCATGGCTCTGGCACCAGTTGTCTGTTTCTATGAGGCCCTTTTGGAGGATGCATGTGTCGGCTGGAGAGTCGATTATGACACCCAGTTTGCAGTCATCTTTGAACTTGGTCAGCCACAGTCCTTCCATGTTGGCCTGTACCTCCGAGAAATATATACCGAACAAGAGAGGTCCCAGGACTGAGCCTTGTGGGACACCACTTGTAACTGGTTTGGAGTCTGACATGGCTCTAGCAATTCTAACCATGTGGGTTCTGTACTTGAGCCAGTTTGCAATCCATCTAGTGACATAGGGGTTTATATTTAAGCTGGTGAGCTTATCTATAATGCCCGAGTGGGGTATTGTATCGAAGGCTTTTGCGAGGTCCAGGTAGGCTGTGTGGACCACCTTCCCTCGTCAATGGCCTTGGTGACTGTTTCAAAGAAATCAACCAGGTTTAAGAGGCAGGATCTGCCCTTAACAAAGCCGAACTGGGTAGGATCCAGTGTCTGTAGGTCCCCAATATCTTTATTTATGAGGTCCATGATGATCCTTTCCATAGCTTTGCAGACCAAGCTAGTCAGGCTTATGGGGCGATAGTTTCCAGGATCTGTTGAGGCACCACCTTTATGGAGAGGGACCACTGTTGCTGTACGCCACTCTTTGGGCACATATCCTGTAGTAAGGCTGAGATTGAACAGTAGTTTTATGTTTGGGTTTAGCTCTTCTTGGAATTCATGTAGGATGCAGCCCAGGACACCATCTGGTCCCATTGATGCTGTGTTTTTTGCTTTGGAGAGGGTGGCTTTTACCTGAGCATCTGAGATGTCAGGGGGCAGCACTCTGCTGGGATAGATATTTGCCCTTTTGGTGGGGAAGTTTGCTGAACCTGTCAGCTGGGATGTTGGCAATGTCTGTGGGTTCAGTGTATTTTTTGTCATTTTGGACTAATTCTGAGCATATCTGGGAATTACCACCCAGGTTCCTAACATAACTAAAGAAAGCCTTGTGATTATCCTTAGTGTCCTGTGCAATTTTTCTCTCGAAGCTGGCCTTAGACAATTTTATGAGTGCCCGTAGTTTTTTGCTAATACTGATCAGTGATGCCTTCCCTTTTGGGATTTTGCCCTATCATTTAGTAGCTTCCTCCATCTATTGTATAGTTTGTTTATGGCTGGGGTCCACCAGACAGGACGCCTGCCTTTGGAGGATTGGGTCTTGGTTTTATTTGGGATCGATGATCCATGCATTCCTGAAGGTGTTCATAGAATGCGTTTATAAAGGATTCTGCGGTCTGGGCCATATTTTCCACAGGCCCGGGGCTTTGAAGGATTCCACCTGGTTTTGAGGAGTGTGAAATTTGCTTTAGAGAAGTTTTTCACTGTGGTTTTCTGGGCAGGGGGTGGGGTCGGGATGTGAATATCCAGTGAGATTAATTTATGGTCTGATCTTACCAGTGAGGGATACACTTCTGGTCTGGAGCATAGAGTCCCCATGTTGGTGATGATCAGGTCCAGTATGTTTTCCGTCTTGTGGGAGTAGTAACAAGTTGTTCCATAGCATTTGAGTTTATAAATTCTAGGAATCTTTGGGTTAGGGTGTTGGAGCTAGAGTAATGCTCCCAGTCTATGTTTGGGTAGTTGAAGTCGTCCAATATAATGGTGTTTGGAGAGACCTTCATATTTTCCAATGTTCTCAGGAAGGCTGAGTGGGGTTCCTGGGTTTGGGAGGGTGGTCTGTAGCAGGCTATAAACTGGAAGGCAGTTTTACCCACTGTTAGTTGCACATGGATAGTCTCTGATGCTTCGTGCTTTGCCACCAACCTGGAGGTGTGGGTATCTTTGATGAATATCGATACTCCCCCTCCTTTTGTGGTTCGATCCAAGTTTTGGTGCCGAAAAGCATGGTATGAGGTATAACCTGGTAGTGCTGGGGTGCTCTCGGGACACCTGTACCAGGTTTCTGTTACTGCACAGATATCAATGTTCTCCATGCTAAGGAGAGTTTTGAGTGCGTCCATCTTGAGGTTTAGACTTCTGGCGTTGAGTAGCATTACTCTTAGTTTCTTATCCCTTGTGATACCTATGGAGGTGGGTTTGTCTTTTGAGTCTTGCCTAAAAAAGGCACTATGGGGGTAGCAAGAGCCTTTGCCAATATCCGAAAGCCCAGGGGTGACAGGTGCAAGCCGTCCCTAGTGAAGCATCGTGGCTTGTCGAGCATATCATCCCAAGCTGACAGGCATTGGATCCCCTTTGAATGACACCAGTACTTAAGCCAATTGTTGAAATTGATCATCTTGTCTTCATATTGTGGCATCATTCTTGGTGAGGGTAAGATGCTACTCAAGGTCAGGGTCATACCGGCCTGGGCTACATGCTCAGAGAGCTCCTTTATGTCTCTTTTCATGTAGTCCAGGGAGGTACATCTCAGGTCATTCACACCAGCATGGACAATGACTGAGTCATATTTGTACTTGCCTTGGAGTGACCTGAGTGCTTGTGTTATGTGGCGGATCCTAGCACCCGACAGGCTGCTCACTGTGACCCTCTCCTTGTTCAGCCTGGTGAGCGGGACGCCAGTGTGCCTGACGATAGAGTCACCTATTACAAGTGTATCAGGTGTGTTGTTTAGTCTTAAGGGCTGTGACTGTTCAGCACACTGGCTTTGTGAGATATGTGTTGCACGTGTTTTGTTTTGGGGTAGCGGTTGCTTGGGTGTCTGCTTTGGAGGTCTCTGCTGCTTAGGCAGATCTTTATTTAGAGCCTCCGAGGATGTTTTTGTGTGATTATGTGTTTGGTTTGCTGTCGTGGTAGGTCTATGTGAGACTGGAATTGTAGTGAGTGTGGTTTCCTTCTCCTCCTGACTGGTTATGCCATTACTGAGTTGAGAGAGCTTAGCCTCCAGTTTGGCTATATGGTTGCATCTCTCACATGGGTTGGAATTTGTTGGGAGGAGGAGAGGGTTGTCTGTGTACATGAGGCAGTTGTAACATTGCCTCAAGATTCCCAGATTCACCAGCTGGACCGGAGAGGAGATTGACAACTGACCTTTGGACATGCTAGAATAATATTGGGAATTCCTTAATAATTGAAAACAAGGGCCAGTGGGGAGTGAGGGTGTATTGCTTTTAATTTTTAGTGCTGACTTATATAATTGCTTTAGTGAGCAAGTGCCAGGTAACTTAAGTGCAATGTGCTACACGTAACTTAAATGCAAAAACGACAAACAGTAACTTTCTTTCAAGTGAAACAAGGAAATAAGTACAGTAAGCAATGCAGATATCACTAGTGATCCACAGAAGCACTGAGAAGCCGCGTATTAGGTGGAATTAGCGTTCCAGGGAAATAACAAGCAAACAAACAACAAGCATAAAAACAAAGCTAGATTCAGCAGGCCTGGATCTAGTCTATGCTACAGCAAACACGGTGCACCAATTTCAGTAAGATACAGTTCAAATATTCAGGCACTATAGACCTTTAAAAACAGGAACCAATAGCAGCAAAATTGTAAGACAAACCACAAGAGCAGGATTGCAGGAAACAAAGCTTTATTCCGGTACCTCGGCCCACTGGCCTTCAAAGGAATAAAAAACACTTCACCAGAGACCATATATATACTGGTGCTGCATATTAATTAAACAATTACATAATTAAGTAATTAAGAAGAGATTCAGCACATACCAAGAATTAAAGAAACAAACACAATTCTTGAAACCACTAACAATAGAATAAATAGTATATCAAAATTACTAAATATTTAAATTCACTTCTAAGTTTAAACCTCGAGGGTTCAAAGTACTATATTTCAAAATAAATCTACTCTCTAAGTTTAGTAAACTTTGTAAAAAATTGCCTCCAGAATATACACTTGGTTTAGCCAAAGCACAAAAGTATAATGAATCAACTGACCCATTATGCACATTGTGAAAATGTTCAAATATCGGGCTATCCATTCTAGCATTACGTACATCACCAATGTGTTCTAATATACGAATTTTAAGTTGGCGTTTTGTCTGGCCAATATAATATTTAGGCAAAACACAGTCACAACCTATTATATAAACAACACCACAAGAGCTACAGTTAAACTTGTTTTTAGCAAAGTATTTCACCCCATTTATAGTACTACCTGATAGATTTCTAACTTTTAAACATATCTTACATTTCCCACATTGAAACATACCAGATTCTTTAACAGTGTCAGGTATAGAAACCGCACTAGATAAGTGCCTAGGTTTTAGTATTTCTTTAAGATTTTGATATCTGCCATATGAAAAAGAAACAGACTTTGGAAAGAGGTGCCCAAACTCTTCATTATTACAAATAATTGGCCACAAAAAATTAACAATGTTACACAAAATATCTGAAAATAAGGAAAATTTCGTGACAAAAAACATCCTATCATTCATATCCATTTTGTTATGATTAATATTCACATAAGATGTTTTTGTGGCATAATACTTTTGAACACTATCAAATTTTGAGCGATTCTTCCTAATAGAAGTTTCAGAATAACCTCTATCCAACAGTCTCTTACAAACAATATCAAATTCCAAATTTAAGAGACTATATTCTGAAGTATGTTCATAGATTCGTTTGAATTCACCATAGGGAAGCGCCTCTATCAAGTGCAAAGGATGTGCACTTGATGCATGAAGAAAATTATTTGAGGCTACCTCCTTCCTATATGGTTTAAATTGTACAATCCCCTGTTTATCCACATACAATAAGATGTCCAAAAACTGAATTTCTTGTTTATTAACATTATATGTGAATTCTAAACCAAACTTATTTTTATGTACATCTACCATAAATTTATCAAAATCTGAAACATCACCTCTACAAATAAAAATGAAATCATCAATATATCTGTAGTAAGAGACGACCTTATTTTGAAAAAATCCCAATGTGTACAAAAAATCAATCTCAAATATAGACATGAATAAAATTGCATAGGTCGGGGCAAAACTAGCTCCCATTGCAGTGCCGTCTATTTGAAGAAATATTTTTTTATCAAAAGAAAAATAATTGTGACTGAGTGCAAACTCTAAAAGTGAAATTACAAAGGAAGTCCGTGGACCTTCTCCCAAAATTTTCATTATAGCTTCCAGACCCAATTTGTTGCTAATGTTCGTATAAAGAGATTAAACATCTACAGTAGCCCAGTATAGATCAGAATCCCATTTAAAATTTTTTTTATTCTCTCACAATATTGATTTGTATTTACAATGTGAGAAACAACATATTTCAAATGGTCCTTTAATATACTATCCAAAAAGATCCCTACAAACTCCAAATAGCTCCCACAACAAGACAAAATAGGGCGGCCTGGTGGATCTAAAGCGTTTTTATGTATTTTGGGCATGGAATAAAAGACAGGGTCTTTAGGATTAGCCACATACAAACGTTTCACATCTTTGTTATTCAAAAAACCCAATCTTTCTCCCCTCTCAAGAATCTCCAACAGACAAGCATTATAGTCTGTAATAGGATTTTTTGACAATTCTACATAAACTAGATCATTACACAATAAGTCATAGCTCATTTTTAAATAATGACATTTGTTCATAATTACCCATTTGCCCCCTTTATCTGCAACGCAAAAAGCATAATTTTTAGCAGCTTCTTTCATACCTTTCAAAGCATTCCATTCACATTTGCTTAGGTTAAAAGAAAAATACTGCCTCAAAAAACTAACATATTCAGTTTCTGCCTTTTTGCAAATTACATTTTCAAATGCCCTCAATACTGCAGAATTTTTAGGTGGACAAAAATTACTATAGCTGGGTAAAAAAGGTAATATGAATTTGCCATAACCTGTGTAAAATCGTTCTAGCCGAATATCAGTAACAACATTATTTGAAGGCCAGTGGGCCGAGGTACCGGAATAAAGCTTTGTTTCCTGCAATCCTGCTCTTGTGGTTTGTCTTACTATAGACCTTTAACCAGAAATTCCCAGCTCAGAAGGGCAGAGTCCAGCCTCTTCTCCCACAAGAGTGCAGACCACGAACCTTCTTAATGTAAAATAACTGGCCTGAAGCCCAAGTGCTTAAACCAGAACTAATACACTTTAAGAATAACAGACACTGGGCTCTCAATCAGCAGTTCCCAACTTAGAAGGATGAAAGCTACCTGTCCTGCCACCACAGTGCATGCCACAAACCTCCCTAATGTAAAACAACTGGTCTGAAGCCCAAGTGCTTAATCCAAAAGACTTAGAATGATAGCTACACTTTAATCAAGTTACTACCAAGCAGTAATAAATACAATTGAATACCTTAGAGAATGCCTGGATTAGTGCTCAAGTTACACAAACAAAGCTAGATCCAGCAGGCCCGAATCCAGTCTATGCCACAGCAAACAAGGCGCACCAACTTCAGTAAGAAGCAGTTCAGATATGCATGCACTATAAGCCTTTAACCAGAAATTCCCAGCTCAGACGGGCAGAGTCCAGCCTCTCCTCCCACAAGAGTGCAGACCACGAACCCTCTTAATGTAAAATAACTGGCCTGAAAGCCCAAGTGCTTAAACCAGAATTAATACACTTTTAGAGTAACAGACACTGAGCCCTCAATCAGCAGTTCCCAACCTAGAAGGATGTAAGCTACCTGTTCTGCCACTACAGTGCAGACCACAAACCCTCTCAGTGCAAAACAACTGGTCCGAAGCCCAAGTGTTTAAACCAAAAGGCTTAGAATGAGTTACACCAAGCAGTAATAAATACAATTGAGTACTTTTAAGATGATGCAAAAGTAAAAAAGTAGGTAGAAACACAAGTACAGTAAAAGCAGATGAAATTTTTTTTTTTCTGAACAAGTGCTGAGATCAAAGAAACAGATTTGAGTGCTGAAACTAGAAAACTGGCTTGTTATAAGAAAAATAACTAAGCTAGAAGGCTTCCCTCCAACACAGAAGGGCTTGGGGGCTCTGAAGCCTACAAATAGTCTATACCACTTAACAGGAAAGGCAGGAAACAAGCTTAAATTTTTTTTTTCTGTTTCCCAGATGCTCTCTTTGTACACAGTAAGAGTGCCTGAAATCAGAATATGATCTCACTGCACTCAGTTGAGTGAGCAAATGAGATGGGCCCAGAAGGAGTATCCAAACACAAATTTACAAGAGGGGCGGCAGTTGCAAGGCCACTAAGATTAACACCAAAACAAAAACAGGGAGGGTGGGTGGGACTAACTGAAGAGCAGAGTCAAAACTTCCAGTTCAGTTAATATTCCTTCCACACAGTTAAAATCAATTTAAATACTGTATTTTAAAAAAAAAAGTGCAGATAAAGGTACTTAAATTCTCTTATACGTCCAGTTGAATACAACAAGTTCTTAGCTGGCCAAAGCTGAGGATTTAAGCAGAAAATATTTCACACTGTACCACTTAAATAGGCAAGGACAGGAAATCAAAGAATGTGGCTACCCCCACACCTGCAATTACTAACAAATAATAAAATTCAAGCAGCACTAACTGAAGAGCAGAGTCAAAACTTCCAGTTCAGTTAATATTCCTTCCACACAGTTAAAATCAATTTAAATACTGTATTTTTTTGAAAAAAAGTGCAGATAAAGGTACTTAAATTCTCTTATACGTCCAGTTGAATACAACAAGTTCTTAGCCAGCCAAAGCTGAGGTTTTCAAGCAGAAAATATTTCACACTGTACCACTTAAATAGGCAAGGACAGGAAATCAAAGAATGTGGCTACCCCCACCTGCAATTACTAACAAATAATAAAATTCAAGCACTAACTGAAGAGCAGAGTCAAAACTTCCAGTTCAGTTAATATTCCTTCCACACAGTTAAAATCAATTTAAATACTGTATTTTTGAAAAAAAAGTGCAGATAAAGGTACTTAAATTCTCTTATACGTCCAGTTGAATACAACAAGTTCTTAGCCGGCCAAAGCTGAGGTTTTTAAGCAGAAAATATTTCACACTGTACCACTTAAATAGGCAAGGACAGGAAATCAAAGAATGTGGCTACCCCCACACCTGCAATTACTAACAAATAATAAAATTCAAGCAGCACTAACTGAAGAGCAGAGTCAAAACTTCCAGTTCAGTTAATATTCCTTCCACACAGTTAAAATCAATTTAAATACTGTATTTTTTGAAAAAAAGTGCAGATAAAGGTACTTAAATTCTCTTATACGTCCAGTTGAATACAACAAGTTCTTAGCCGGCCAAAGCTGAGGATTTAAGCAGAAAATATTTCACACTGTACCACTTAAATAGGCAAGGACAGGAAATCAAAGAATGTGGCTACCCCCACACCTGCAATTACTAACAAATAATAAAATTCAAGCAGCACTAACTGAAGAGCAGAGTCAAAACTTCCAGTTCAGTTAATATTCCTTCCACACAGTTAAAATCAATTTAAATACTGTATTTTTGAAAAAAAAAGTGCAGATAAAGGTACTTAAATTCTCTTATACGTCCAGTTGAATACAACAAGTTCTTAGCCGGCCAAAGCTGAGGTTTTAAGCAGAAAATATTTCACACTGTACCACTTAAATAGGCAAGGACAGGAAATCAAAGAATGTGGCTACCCCCACACCTGCAATTACTAACAAATAATAAAATTCAAGCAGCACTAACTGAAGAGCAGAGTCAAAACTTCCAGTTCAGTTAATATTCCTTCCACACAGTTAAAATCAATTTAAATACTGTATTTTTTGAAAAAAAAAGTGCAGATAAAGGTACTTAAATTCTCTTATACGTCCAGTTGAATACAACAAGTTCTTAGCCAGCCAAAGCTGAGGTTTTTAAGCAGAAAATATTTCACACTGTACCACTTAAATAGGCAAGGACAGGAAATCAAAGAATGTGGCTACCCCACACCTGCAATTACTAACAAATAATAAAATTCAAGCAGCACTAACTGAAGAGCAGAGTCAAAACTTCCAGTTCAGTTAATATTCCTTCCACACAGTTAAAATCAATTTAAATACTGTATTTTTTGAAAAAAGTGCAGATAAAGGTACTTAAATTCTCTTATACGTCCAGTTGAATACAACAAGTTCTTAGCCGGCAAAGCTGAGGCTTTTAAGCAGAAAATATTTCACACTGTACCACTTAAATAGGCAAGGACAGGAAATCAAAGAATGTGGCTACCCCCACACCTGCAATTACTAACAAATAATAAAATTCAAGCAGCACTAACTGAAGAGCAGAGTCAAAACTTCCAGTTCAGTTAATATTCCTTCCACACAGTTAAAATCAATTTAAATACTGTATTTTTTGAAAAAAAAAGTGCAGATAAAGGTACTTAAATTCTCTTATACGTCCAGTTGAATACAACAAGTTCTTAGCCGGCCAAAGCTGAGGTTTTTAAGCAGAAAATATTTCACACTGTACCACTTAAATAGGCAAGGACAGGAAATCAAAGAATGTGGCTACCCCCACACCTGCAATTACTAACAAATAATAAAATTCAAGCAGCACTAACTGAAGAGCAGAGTCAACATCCCAGAATGCCCAGTATATCAGCCCATATCTGCTGCCTGTCACCCTGCCCCCCTGGGAAATTAGTGGAATGATCGCAGATGTTTAGGTAGCAAACAAGAAATACAACTGATTGTCACACATCTATAAGCACAAACCTGTCACACTAACAACTCCCCAAAATGTTATGAGAGTAGTAAGCCAAGTATGTCCCAACTACACCCCATGTTGTCAAGCTTTGACCAGAGTGTGTACAGTAACAGAGTGAGATGTATGTGCATAATACGAATGTGGATTCTGGTACTTTGTGTGACAACATTCAGGGAGTGCTAACAAACATTGCTCTCACAGGTCCGTCACACTGTGCTTAGAAATAAAAGATTGATACCCTGTACTGGTACTGTTTACTTTGGTATTGTATGGCATTATTGTTGCAGTTGCTCTGAATAATAAGGTATCACTCAGCACTGTCACCCACACTGTGCTACATAATATAATTGTCTAGAGAATCCTGTTTAAGAGTGCTGTAAGTCACTAAAGGTTAAAGAGGGCAGTAGTCTAGACATGTCAAAACATGGCCAGTGTCTGCGCAAAAAGAGATGGACAGGTATGTGCATAACATCAATCTGGAATCTGGCAGTATGTGTAGAAACAGTTAGTTAGTGTTAACAAACAATTCTTTCACAGGTATACCAGGTAAGAGGTATATACTGCAGATAAAACCAGTTCATGTATATAGCTGTCGAGAGCCATACCACTGTCCAAACTAAGACAATAGGTTAGTGTACTAATACTTGTAAGGTACAGATAAAAGCACTGACTAGGAAAGTAATGCAAACTACAGGAATATACTAGTTGTTAATTGACATATTTCTCTTCCCCCCCACCATATCTGGAACAATAAACTAAATACCCAACTCAATTGGTACATGATGACTTAACTGTAATGTTGGGACATATGTCCTATTGCTTGATAATTATTTAAAGCTGTTTCTATGCGTGTGCTATGTTGAAATACTCCAACATTGGTGGCATGGTGCCATCAATGTACTTGCATGCTGTTGTAATTACCACTGTGGTCCCATATATGCATGTGTTCTGTTTGCTATGCAACTGTTCCATATCTGGTGTCTGGGTTAATGGGAATATCTATGCATGATGTTATACCTAATCCTGGAATGTGTTGACTGTTACTAACCCACATATGTTGATAAAACATAAACACCATAGCACATATGGGAATGCGGGTCCTAGCAGACGACCTGTCCCACTTCAGCTGAGCATGGCACCAGGCACCAGCATGTCTGGGGCCCAACCCGGGACCTCCTCGTCCATTGGTCCTGCACCACCTTCGGGTGCAACTGCCTCAGGGGATAGGGCTCACCCCCCTGGGAGTGGGTGCGAACAAGAACTTGTCACCCATCGCCAGGTCCGGGTTGTGGTGTGTAAGACGCTCAACTGGAAGTTTGGAGATCTGCTATGCCAGCTCGAGGGCCGCGTGTCACGACCAAAAGGTTGGTCTGGCTCTCTGACTCAAGCCCCAGCACAGCCACCTTTGGGACTGTGAAGGTGCAGTGGTGACTGCCCATGGGTGGGGACCTCAGTCCCACTGTTTCCACTAGGGGGCACATGGGCTTCCAAATTCCCAACACCCCTCCCCATCAAGGTGTTTACCTCCCACATGTGTCATATACTGCCTGTGTATGCATCTTGTTTGTCTTGTCTGTTAACCTACCAAAACTACCTCCCCAAATATACCTACTATCCCTCTCCAACATCCCATTCTCACATGAAAAAAAAGGTAATCTGTTCCCCCCAAAAAATCTTGCCCCATACATAGCTGTCCATTTCAAACATGTGTCCACTGGACACATGTAATCTGGTATAATTGGCATCACAACATATTATTGTTGTCCTCACCCCTCTCTCAGGGGTTGGAGTGTCCAAATCTACCTCCAAATTCAGTGCATATGCACAGCTGTTGCTGTAGAAGAAATGGGCAGCTATGGACCTTGCCTACACCCTTTCTGCACATCCCTAGCTATTTTCTCTACTGTATTTCCCTCTTTGTGCTCCTTTTTCACCACTTTCCTATCAACCCTTTTTTCTTTTCTTTTAAAGAAATTAGTGCGGGGGTAAGCGGGAGTAAGCACTTTTAAGCATCAGTAAGCGGGTTTAAGCCTGTTTGCACAGGGGTAAGCAATGTCTACACAGGTTAAGCAATTGAGAAGCTAAATCAGTATAAGAAACTGTAACCGGAAGTTAGCAGTGCTTATTTCTGCGCAAACCCATGCAAACCCGCTTACAACTGTTTAAAAGTGCCTTAATCACTCTGTATCCAACATTCCTTGTTCTGCCCAACAACAAAATAAACAGCCTCTGCAAGGCTCAAACCTCAGGACCCTGCACACCATAGCCAAAGTGATTTACCACTAAGCCATGTGAGATATACATAACAATGATGTTTTCACAAACATATTATCCAGCACAGTCGTTCAACAATACAGGAAATGTATTTAAACATGTAGATGTATGTGTGTGTGTGTGTATATATATATATATATATATATATATATATATATATATATATATACTAAACAGATATATATATATTTATATATGTATATACAGATATATATATATATATATATATATATATATATATATATATATATATATATGCATACATCTATAGATATATATGTCTACATATATATGTATATATATATATATATATATATATATATATATATATATATGTGTAAGCAGGCACATATCTATAGATATAAAAGAGAACATAACAAAAACATATATGTCCACATGCACCGTTAATGGTGGTGAGGGGGTCCAAGCAACATACATCTTGTACTTAAAGATATTCCCCCCACCCCCCACTGCCAAACACGTCTGCCCTGCAATACAATACCAACTGTTGCAAATCCCATAACCAGGACCTGAAACAACATGGGCGCAAGATGTTAACAGTACTCCATCCCACTTGTATGATGTCAGGCTGGTATCAGTAACATATCATGCAGTACAGTCTGGCTACCATAGGTAATGTACAATGTGGAAGCAATTGACATTCCTAAGATACATATACACAGACACATATATGCAGATACATATATATATATATATATATATATATATATATATATATAGATCATATATATGCGAATATTTCACCGACACGAATATCTATATGAGGATATATATATATATATATATATATATATATATATATATATGTTAACATATATATATATATGTGATATAGTAGTGAGGGATTGTGGGTTTAGGGGTATAAGTGAGTTAGGGTTAGGGTATAGGTGAGTTAGGGTTAGGTGTGCAGGTGTGCAGTGGGGGCAGTAGTAGTGTAGGGTTAGGCTTGCTAGGGATATGGGATAGTGGATATGCGATATGTGTTGTTGTGTGTTTAGTGTGTTGGGTGCTGGGTGTAATAGTTTTGGTTTTTTTGTGTCGTATTTTTGTTGTTGGTCTTTTGCGTCGGTGGATTGATGTGTGTGTCGGCGGGCGGCGTTCGGCATCTGAAGGTGATCCATATATATATATATATATATATATATATATATATATATATATATATACATACACACACATATATATACATATACACACACACACACATATATATATATATATAGATAGATATATATATATACATATATATATGCAACTACACATACACACACAGAGATATGTATAGGAAGATAGATATGTAGAAGGTGCACACAATACGGAACAGGCACTATGCCTACAGTTGCCAACCTACCAAATTGACATTGTATGAGCCACCCATACAAATGACAATTGTTTCCTGCAGCATATTCCCACAGAGAGGTCAAAGGATATAATACCACACATAGGTTTGCATACATGGGAAAGCTTTATTTGTGTACTATTACAGTTGTATATGCCATGTCATATAGCTGTTTAGACTCTGACATACATATAGACAGACTAGTGTAACTGTCAAACATAATAATTAATACAGTATTCTGGAAAGGTTTACATATGTGGCATTCCAGGCCAAGGCCTTCAAGTAGTACAACAGTAAAGACAGACTGGGCACCAGGGTAACAATCAATCAACAGTAAGTAATGCAGATGTGTAGTCCAGACCTTACA